>NW_026125650.1:0-147086 GCF_943737965.1 Phodopus roborovskii | reverse complement strand
GGACACTTTATGTGAAGTCAGTAGAAACCCATTCAATGGGACAAATTTCAAGGAGAACACCCACTAAAACAATGCAGTGCCCCAGGAACACAGGATATATCCATGATCATTGCTGACAAAGCCCACAGTGTGCCCCGGGACTGAGACCCATAGCTCTATGTAGTTTATATCTACATATCTGAAAGAACCTGTCCAAAAAGGCTTTGTTCCATAAAATTACCAGCTCTCCAATGCAAATACCTGGATTTCTGGCGATGTTCTGTGTATTATTGTCAATACACCAGGCCCTTAGGAAAAGATTTCAAGGCCTAGGCCCCTGGTTGTTACTATCTCTTCTAAGAATGTTTCTCATCCCTGCATTAGGACCTAAGTAAAAGCTTTGCTTTATCAGGAAACTCATACATCATTGGTTTACTTTTTAAAATCTGGTGTCCTATTGCCACAGTGGTAGAACTATGCTTTTCTGGAGAAGAAAACTGCAACTAAATGATATAATACCATTTAAGGTTGTTTATGACACTGTAATATCTCTCTGAGCAGCTTGTATTGGGGCAGGTGTATGATAAGGGTAAGGGACTAGATGCTGTTGCAAAACAGGAGTAGCTTCTGTGTAATGGTTTGGAGTCAAAGGTCTGGAAAATCATGGACAACAAATGTGTATCTAGGATTCAAAATTCTAACAGGACTGATCAGCATACACTTATCTTTGTGTGTTTTAGAGGCAGTACTACCTCAGTTAAATTCTACTTTATGAGATATAATATCTCAAAAGCAGTTGTAAATCGTTTGTGTTACAAATTCTACTCATGTAGTTCACTGCTCAATAGTGAAGTGCTACCCTTACATGAGATGCCTTTTACAACCTGCAGAAAATTAACAATACATGGATCTTACACATAATATTAAATTGTAAATGGCTGAACTTATAAAAGGGACTTAACTAAAAGGCGTCTGGAAGTTTGTTGGCTTGCTTTCAGTGGGTGCACCTGAAGTATGTAGAAGTTGACTTAAAAAAGTTTTCCATAGACACCTCCCTGCTCACAGTACTCAAAGCAGATACAGCCCACAGAATAGTTATTTGGTAGACTCTCTCTAGCTTCTGGGAATTGCAAGAACTACATGAGGATTCAGGGGACAGGTTGTCTCCTTGCAGCTTCCCACCCAGATCCAGGGAATATCCACCACACTGGATCCATCACCTCACTATCTCCCACCACCGATCTGAGGACGGCAGCCCCTCACTCACCATGCTGTGGTTTTCCAGTTTCCCTTTCCTCAAAGCACATCACTCAAAACAAGTGGCTGTAGTTTCTCTTCAAATCCAGACCAGAAGAGCCCTGCACTTCTTTTGACAGGCACATCACAAAGTGGCCTGATTAGCTATTAAGGCCTGAGTGATAAAAGCACCTCCCAGGTGGTTGCAGAGTGCTTAAGGACAAATTGCAATGGTTACTGATTGCCTTCTAGCACTAAGACTTTTCTACATCAGCAGTGATGTGCATTTCTATAGCAATTGTCCTATAGCTGAACTGTGCTATCATTCTGTAGTACACAGGCATTTACCTTTCTTCCTCCTAGACACAGTGTTGCTAGCTAAATATAATTACTTAAATGGATTGAGTGATTCTTGGTGAAAAAGTTGGAAGGGAGCTCCAAATATTCGTTAACTACCACAAAGAGATTTAGGAATGCAAAATGTGTTATTTGTTATTTGGTTAAACACTGAGTTAAGTTGAACTAAATTTGCTTTTTACCTGTTTGTCACAGGAACTACAGATAATCAGGAAAGAAAAGCAAGGACCACATCTCATAAAAATATAAATGATCTTTCTCGTGGCAGAATGCCAGATGATGGCTCCATGAATGTAGAATTTTATCCCTGAAATTCAGAGCAAACACTTGGCAAAGTCATCATAATGAGAAAATAGTCTTCATGGAAAATTGAATATTTACAGAGGAATACATCTTCTGTAAGCATATATAGAAAAATAAAACAAAACAAAAGCCAACTGCAGTAATGAAGGTTCTCTGCATGAAAAGGAATGTAGGATGAAACTCTCCATATATGTAGAAAGTTAATTTATTACGATGTCTCACAAGCTGTGATATACTTAGTCCAACAATGGTTGCCAACCAATGGGAATCTGAAGAGTACAGCAGTTTTTTAGTTTATCAGGATGGATGTGTCAGCTGGTCATTATACATCAAAATTCCAAAAAAGTAGGCTCTAATGGTAGTGAAGGAAAAACTTGGTACCAAGAGCTAGGGTAAGTAGCCAAACAGGGAAAGCTTCCTCCTTCAATACCATTTATACATGTAGGCTACCACCAGAAGGTTGATCTGTTCCTTTATGTGACTTTGTTCTGTTTTGTTTTTTTGTTTTCAAAACAGGGTTTATCTGTGCAGGACATAAACTCATTCTGTGGATTTGGCTGGCCTCAACCTAAGCAAAATCAGGCAGCCTCCTGTGTCCTAGGATTAAACATTTGCACTGCCACCAAGCAGTTAAAGGTAGATCTTATCATCTGTTTGCATACAAGGCCTCTGTATGGCTTTGGCAGCCCTGGAATATATTCTGCCAGTCTGAAGTTTCTCAACTCCTAAATGGGAATCCATTCCAACTTGTCATGAGTTCAAAGTGCTCCAATAACTCCTCTTGTCCTTAAGACATTATCTTTCCTGCTACAGGACACCTGTGCCTTGATGATGAAAACCTCCTATCTAAATAGCAATGATTTGGGAGTAGACAGGTTAACCACCCAGAAGTAAGGGAGTAAGTTCAGCAATGGGGTACCAGAAGGCACATAGTATGTGCAATTATGGAGTGCCTTTAGCATTATTGGAAGCAATTTCTGTTTTCCCTTTATACATATTAATAGATGTCCCCTTCCATTGCCGCACCTTTGTTTGACTACTTAATTTTGGTGTATGAATAAAATGGAGCTTTCAGTATTGAATGAATCTGCCTGCCTGACATCATATTATGTCTTTGTCTTCCTTTCATCAATGATAGCTTGTCTTCCACTAGTCCACACTCACTGGATGAAGAATGGACATGGGACTGAGCTGCTGTTTCTGATTACAGTCCTACAAACTCCAGTCCACAACACTTTGTTCCACACGTGCTGGAGAATTGAGTTTGATCTGCAACTTAAAAATGCTGGAACTCACTCAGGCAGCATGAGCAATCCCGTGGCATATGCCATTATTCCACAACATAGCTTATTGTGCTGTGGATATGAATATAAGTAATTATTACTTCCAATTCCATGCTTCTTTATGTCCTCACTATTTGCCCATGGGTGCTTCAACTTGAAGTACTGCCTTCAAAATGGATTATGCAAAGATGCTATAAAATACCATGGCAAAGACATTTTTACCAGAAAAAGAAACAGAACAAATTCTGTTGTATGTGTGTGTCTGTAAATTGATTACCAGTTTTTAGACAATGATATTTGCGTGGAGATCATAAGTCAACTTTGTGGGGTCCACTTTTGGCCTACCACCACGGCAACTATAGACTCATAAAATTCTTATTTTCCAGGGAGTCACATTGTAGAGAAAGTCTTGTGTCTTGAAAATGTCTCTATGAAAGACACATTGACTTCTTATATGACCACCTTATAGCAGAAACAGGAACCGAGTATATGGGTGTGCTTTAGAGATGGGAAAAATTCCATATTTAGCTTTCTAATTTTGTTTTGCATATATTTGCATTCTAAGCCTATTATGACCCTTGATATAGATTATTTACTGTTTTCATTTTTGTTTTCATAAGTGTTCAAAATGAATATATATGCTTTAAATTTTCATTAAATTTACTTTTGTATTTTTTCTTCTTTTTAAGAATAGTATTACTGTGACATCCTGTCTTAAATAGAACTTACATTATAGATTAGTCTGTCCTAGGACATGAGAGATATCTGTCCACCTTGAATCCAGAGTGCTGGCATTGTAGGTTGGCTTGTCAATAGATGTTAGTTCATTAGCTTGGCTCACTTATGATGAATGACTGAGCCTGGTTGTTAGTGTAGCCAGACAACAGGCTCTGGTACTAAACTCCAGTAACAGAAGATGGTGCCCATCAAATGCAGGTTTTCTGCCTCAAAGTCCATTGTCTTTTGAAATATGGGAAATATTATTTTCCCTTATCATTTACTCTTGTAAAACTCACTGAATGTCTTGGAACGGTTCTGTCTATTACTAGTAATGGAGACAGCCAGGTTCACAGATGTAACATATTTTCTATAGAGTTAAGTGTAATTCTTCATGTTATTCATCTCATCAAATGTCTCACTAAGTAAACTTGAAGCTATGAAGCCAGGCATGGTGGCAGAAGCCTTTAGTAATGGTTCTTAGAGAGCGGAAGTAGGACTTTCAGGATTTCCAAGTAACCAAAGATGAAAGTGGTCCCTGGGGTATTGTGTTCATACCACAGTCAAAGTTAGTCTGTGACTGCTTCAGGACAATGTCCATAAACTTGCCCAAAGCTCTTGATCTTCAGGGCCATGGCACCAGCAAATGTTAGCTAATATATTGACCCCACCTTATTACATATTCTTTCTTTTGATGAATTCCATTAAAATAGAATCAAAGTTATTTTACCATATCTATCTCTGCTTCCTATCCCTCTCATGTCTGTATCAATCCCAAAGTCTTTTGGGGCAGGGACCAGGCCCAACCCCATGTTTCTAGGCTGAGTGTCTATCCATGGGGAATGGGCTCATGAAGCCTTTCATACAGCAGGGATACATCCTGATTCCACTGCCAGAGGTCTCTTACACTTACTAGGCCTTCTAAATGAGATGTACATTTAGGGATTTTAGGTCAGTCATATTATGGATTCCCAACTGTCAGACTTGGGTGCATGACCTCTTCATTGTTTTGCTTACGTGATTCTGTGGGTATCTCAAACCTGGTCTTGAACCCTGTACTTATCAATCCTCTGTCTCTGCAACTGGATTCCAGGAGTTCCACTTAAGTGCTTAGCTGTGGGTGTCTGCTTCTGTTTCTTTCAACTACTGGACGAAGGCTCTAGAATATCCTATAAGGTAGATATCAATCTCATTATATGGAAGGACATTTAAGGTAGTCTCTCCACTATTGCTTATATTTTTATTTGGGGTGATCCTTGTAGATCTCTGGACATTTTCCTAGTGCCAGATTTCTCTTACCACCTATTATATCCCCATCTTGTACGGTATTTCTCTCCTCTATTCTTTCCAAAACTCAGTCTTCTTGATGCCTCTTGTTCTGCTTTCCCATTCTCTTCTCCCCTTCTCTTACTCCTAACTCTCCCTTCCCTTACCCAATACTCCCAATTTTCTCAGGAGACCTTGTCCCTTTCCACTACTATGGGGAAACAATGGCAGGCCTTTCAAGGGGGAAGTCTGACCTGAGGTGAATCCAGGGGAGTGCCCCCTTGACATTGAATGTAGGGCTTGGAACAGTGCTACCAAACACTGCCAGGACTTGAACATCCTGTCTACAACTGCAGCTCAATATTAAGGCTGAAGCTTTGCACAACCTGCTTTGTCCATCTCTCCAGGAACAGTTGCCGATGGTCTACAGGATGTGGCTAAAGGAAACCTTGTAAACCTCACCTCCTGCTAAAAGCGATCCCAACAACTCCTGAATCCTTCCTCTCCATATCATCCCTGGGGAGAAGGAATAAGCCATGCTTAAACCATGATATGCATAACCAGGTAGGCAGGGTTGTTGCATGGGAACCCTAATGGCTTCTGTATCTAAAAAAGAGTTTAGAAATGTTTGTTAGTCCTGGTCCAAACCTGCCCTCAAGTTCTGTGTCTTTTCTCCTCATTTAGTCCTGTAACTCAGGATTTGTTAGCCAATTAGAGCTTCAAGCATAGACACCAGTCATAGTGGAGGATTCTTTCCAGTCTTACATGAGATGCCTTTGGTACTGAGAGTGAAACCAGAAGGTGGAGAAGCTTGGGTTGACGTCTCTCTTGCTCCCATTACCTCTTTCCTCTCCCTTTCTCACTCCTCATGCTGTCTTTCTTTCTCTCTCTGTCTGTCTCTGTGTCTTTCTATCTCTCTCTCTTTCTCTCTCTTGGGTTGCAGATTTTGTCAGGAGGGCTGACCCGTTTGTCATTTATCTTGGGTGTAGGGAACTTAGTAACAATCGTGCTCCACAAAAAAAAAAAAAAAAAAAAAAAAAAAAGATTATTGAAATTAAAGAAAAGAATGACGGCTAACATCTTCACCAAATAGTTTGCATGATTTTGATTTCCTCTTTCATGAACTCACCCCTATCACTTCATATCAAGATATTAGAGAAATGATAGAGACAGGATTAGAGATATGAATGAGAAAAATTAAGGAACGTTCATTGGCAGGACCTATGTTAGGATTTTGACAAAATTCTGTAGTGACTACTACAAGAATAACACAAAAGGCTAAAAATTCTTGGGAACAAGTGGGAGCAAACACAAATACATGCACTGGAACTACATAATTAAAATTAAATCAAATCTTTAACCAAAAATATCTTAACTTGTGAATACACAATATTGTGAGCGCTCATTCCTTAACCCAGGTAATTAGGTGGTTAAAGTATTAACAGTTTCCTCCAATATGAATTGCTTTATATAATAAAAAGCAAATGTGCAGGATTGGCCCTGGCCCTGGCCCTGGCCCTGGCCCTGGCCCTGGCCCTGGCCCTGGCCCTGGCCCTGGCCCTGGCCCTGGCCCTGTGAATCTACAGAATAAACATCTCCTTTTCTGTCCTGGAATCCTCTTAATTTGGAACAGGGAACAATCACTTCAACAACATTGCTTACTGTCCTGTGTAAGCTAGCTAGCCACATTGTATCCAGAAGGAAGAAAAGAGTACAGGAAGATAGCAGGGTTTGCTTTCAGAGTCTGGGACAAGTGCTATATAAATGCATATCTCTGCTGATCTAGAAAACATATTTTCTGGGGTGGAATACGGTGTCAGGAAACATTGTACTGTGTCATGAAGGACTGTGTAACTTTTGTCACTCAGGCCTCAATATCTAATCAGATCCTTCAGGTAACCTGTCATTTGAATATATTTGAATATTTATAGGGCATATTTGTGTTTTGTATGGATTTTGGTTTTTTTTTTTTTTTTTGGAGACAGGGTTTCTCAGTAGCTTTGGAGCTGAAAGACACTCACGCCCCAACTCAGCCCCCCCCCCCAATCACTCATGAGAAGTGGTCTTGATGCAAAAGCATGATGTCTCTTATATTTCAAGAGCATTAGGGTCTGCAGCCATAATCCACGAGGCAGTAGAGGACTGGGGGGATCTTGGGTACTCGATTGAGACAGCTTTTATAGGGTTACAACAAAGCCCACACATCCTAAATCAATCATCTCATAGCATCCAGTGCAGACAAATCAATTTGAACTATCCAAGACCGTGCTTAACCCAGGAAGTGGGTGGGGTGACAAGGCTCATTTCCTGTGTTCACTCACTCACAGGTGATGTCTTAAACAGCCCTGTCATAAACAGTTAAGAATGTGACCTTTTGCCTACTCCTGTGGTCAGTGGAGAGTTAGGCTAAATTTTTCCATCCTTACAGAGCCTGCCTTAGAAGTAACTCTGTAGACCAGGGTGGCCTCAATCTCACAGAGATGCACCTTCCTCTGCCTCTCCAGTCCTGGGATTAAAGGTGTTGTCTCCAACTGTTACAGGTCCCATCTGGGTGCCAGTTTCACGTTTGTTTCTGGTACAATGTTTTGTTTCTGATGTGCATAAATTACTGCCACAGGGAGTTGACTGGATATATTGGAAGAGCTGCTAACCATGACATGGTGAATGAGGGGCTACTGTTCCCAGTTGGGGAGGGGCAGATCCTGACATTCCTGAACCAATTTGAATCTGAATGGGAAACTGCAGGCAGTTTCACTGTCCTGTGATGTATCACAAGGTCCTTGCAATTTGCTGTGTCCAAGTGTAGGCCTCTGAATCACTTTACTCTGTGGGATGAATGTGCTCAGAGCATTGGGAGCAGGGAACTGTTTGTAGAAACATGTCTCTACTCAACATCAATCTGTTTTAGTTGCATCCATGGAAAGGTTTCCAACCTTGGAGAGGCCTCATTTCTCTAGTATCTTCAAGACATTTAGCACTTTGCATTTTACATTTATTTGTTGACATGCATTACTGTGGCTGTTGTAAAAGGCTTCCCTTTTGTTCAGTGTACTCTACTTACATGCCATGATGTAGATGAGTAAAATTGTTTGTATAAATGATTTACCAAATATTGGAAATAAGTAGTAAGTCTCACAAGGTAGATTTTAGCTTACAGACGACTGCCTCTAAGACACTCCAAAGACAATTGTATAATAACCAGTTCTGCTAGAAATCAGGATGGTAGAATACACATTTATTCAAGAGGATTGTCTAGACATTTGGGTCCAAACTGTTACAAATGAGCCAGCTTTGATTTATAATCTGCTACTATGCCCATTGTTCTATGAAAAACAGGCCTCTAACAAGGTGCTCAAGGAGGCATTACACTGTCAAAAGCAACCTTAAAGCCAGTTGTGCCATGAAGTTACAGTGTTCTTCTTGAGACAAGCATTGTTATTCTAGGTGGGCAATAGGACACCAGGTGAAAACTATTTGAGAATCAAATCATTGTCATTTTAAGGACTTGCCCTATCATGCAGTTCATCACATGGCTTTCATTTAGGCACTCAGTCAGGGAGGAGGAACATTCTTGGGAGTCTTCCCTAAGGGCCTAATATATTGAGAAGAAAGCAGAGCTTTCTCTAAAACCAGGAGTGTGCTTGGTAGAGCTGGTAATGGTCTGCAGTCACAGCTTTCATGGAGGATTTGCTTCAGATCCTGAGAACCTAAGCTTTCCAACCATGTAGAGCTGTCATTATTGATTGAAATGCCATCTTGGGCTTAGTCAGTAATGTTCTTGAGATAGCCTGTGTTTGTCTTGTATAGTGTTATTTGAGTAGCTGCCTCCAGAATTTGTCCCATGGTCTGATGCTTCCTACTACTACAAAGAAGTCCCCTATTTTCTTCCATTCCTCCTATTCCCCCATGGAGAAGTATACAAGTTGCTATTCTGAAGAAGCTTAAATCCCTGCACTCTGAAGGCAGAGGTTGGCAGATCATAATGAGTTAAAGATGAGGTCAATAGTGTATTTAAGAAATTACTCTAGGATGTTTCTTTGCCATATAATCCTCCCATATATCTCAGTGCCTACAACTACAAGTTCCCAGTCTCTCTTTAATTTGTTCAAAGTTTAACTTGGACCATGGACCCAAAAGACACTTAAGGATGATTGTGTATGTGGAATGCGAATGTATCTAATCTGGGTCTACTTTGAGCATTACCTAGAGATGTATGCATACCATCATTAAAGAGATTTTTCTTTATTAATCTCACAAGTGTGTGAAGGGATTTCTCACTAGGAAGGGATAACAGCTGCATTTTGATCTTGTTAGAAAATAATGTTGCTGAGTCAAACTCTCCATGTTGAATCAATTGGCTTTGACACAAGTCTGTTACTCTCCAAAACAATGAACGTCTGTGCTATATATTACATCTCCAAAATTCTTAGGTAACTATTCCACATAAGAGATTTAAAATTTTCCACTTTCCATCATGAAGTCATAAACAATGTGGTCATAGGAAAACAATTCACTTGTAGACCAATTTTTTTCTGCCTCCAGGCATGAGTAGGAGGCATGGATTATTGTGTACACTGTAGGAAAAAAATTGAGAAAAAATTCAGGTGATTTAGTAAACTTTATGAGAAAGGACCAGACTGTGATAGGGGTAGTGATTCTGTAATTTCTCAGCAAGTTTTCATCCCTGTCATGTGTATGAATACAGATCAGTTTGGGTGCACAGTTTTGGAAGGTTATTTTGAGGCAATTAATATTTAATTGGCAATGAGGAAACTGTCATGTGTCCATTCCTGCTTGACACAGTTATGTCAGTTCAGAGGTTTGAGAAACAGATCATTGACTGTAAATGTATGTGTCAGGTTACAGTTCTCAGACAACATCTACATATGGGCATCATAATCTATCTATTTGTTTCTTTGAGACAGGGTCTCTGTAGTTTTGGAGCTGGTCCTGGAACTCATAGAGATCTGGCTTGGCACGGTGCTAACTGCACCTTGCCCAAACCACATTCTATGACACCTCAAGGAACAGGATGACAGCTAAGAGAAAATTTCTTCACCCACACCTCCTGAGTGTGAGCCCATGGACTCCTTTTTCTTCCCACCCCACATCAATCCTAGCCAGCAAAATTAGCGAGAATCAAAATAACACCCATATACCCAGGGAGTCTGGGTTGTTTAGGTAGAAGCTCTATAGGCTTTTATATATATGCTAAAAATTTGAAATATTTGGTAACCTTCCCAAAGCCGCCCTCAATGGACTGTGTCTCTTGTGCACACCTGGTCCTGTCATTCAGGTTTTACTAACCAATCAGAGCCTCTAGGACACCCACCAGTCAGAGGGAAAATTTCCAGGCTTTATTCTCAGATCATCTCCTGAGGAAGTCAGAATCTGTCTCATATAATGATTCTTTGTTTCTGATCAGAAGGTTGAGAAGTGTGTGTTGTGCTCTCCCTCTCTTCCTCCCTCTTTCTCTCCCCCTCACCTCTTCTTGTGTTGCAGAATTGTCAGATAAGAAAGTATATTTTCTTGAGTAGGACACTTTCCACATTTCTATATTTTCATCTGTGTAAGTTGTTTCCCAAGAAAACACACATTTATCATTTCTCTTGTTTCTAGTGAACTTATTAATACCCCATCTTCAAATGAAATAATGTAGTTCAATGAAACTAAAGACAAGTATGATATCTAAATTATTCACCAAATTGTTTATATGAGATGTATTTTCTTTACTGTATGTTGCTCCCTATTACCTGTTATCAAGATAATATGAAAGGATGTGAAATATGTACAGCATAGAGAATGGAAAAGCAAAATTATGACAAGCTCATTGCGAGGACTTATGTCTGATGTTTGAGAATGTTCTGGAGCTCCTGATCAAGGAATACTCAAGGGTCTAACCATCTTGGGAACAAGCAATCACAGTCACAAACCAACACACTGACATCACATGATTAAAATTAAATCAAATCTGTAATCACAGTTTTCCACACATGAATATTTTCTCTTGTGAGCACTCTCACTTGACCCACATGCCAAGGCATTTATTCAAACAACAATATTCCTTCATCATGAACTGGTACATGTAAAAGAATGCAATCATGTAGGATTTGATTTAGAAAAATGAATTCATCTGAACAAGGTTTTCTAACTTGTGGGTGTTAATTGTCTCCTGTGATTTCATTATTTATTTATTTATTTATTTAAAACAATGGTGATATCATTTTATTATCTCTCTAGGGTTGAATTAAGAAAAATTATCTCATTATTCATTTTTGTTCAAATCTATGATTAAAAACTCAATGATCTCTTCAGTTTTGAGCAATCTCATAGGAGTCATGAATAAAACACCATCTACTTGTTTCATTTTTATTCATTTAATTATGAAAATCTGTCATTATTTATTCAGTGATCACTGGAGCTTTGAGCCTATTTATGGGAGTCAGTCTTGCAAGACCATCACATCATCTAATACTACACTTACTTATTTAACTGTAAAATTAGGAAATTAAATAATAATTCATCATTTAATTAACTTATTTAAAGTAAAGGTGATGTTATGGACCATAAGTCCCTTTTGGAATCAGATTATTGTAGTTGATGATGTAACATCATCTCATCACTTGATTATTTAGCTACTGAAATAGATCATTACATCAGCCATAGGTTCACGAGTTTGGTGCCATCTTGTCAGAGTTAATATAAAGTGCCAACTAATTAATTATCAATTTAAGTTTTTAAATAAATCATTATTACAGTAAGAGAATGGTCTGACTTCTGCATGTGGGATTTCAATATGCACCACCATGTCATTAATCAATTATTTTTCATAACATATTAATTATTTAAATCCATGAAGATGTTGTCCTTCATGACTCAAGTCTGGCCATTCCTCCCTGGGAGTTAATCGTGTGGCATTATTTAATGATGTAAGTGTTACTTCCTTGAGTGGGAGTCAAGTGAGAGTCAATTGTGTCGCGTATGGCAGACCGTTTCATCCTCTGATTATGTTGTAATTCGATTATTAAAATAGGACATTAGATAATCCATAACCAGTAGAATGTGTTTCTACGATGTGGGAGGCAATTATTATAGTCCATCTAAGTATCAATTATGTAGCTAAAATATTTAAATTAATCACGACAGCATTGTTCACAAGTCTGGTTTGTACCCACCATGATGTTACATGAACTCATTATTTGATTATTTAATTATATAAAACAATGATTATATCATACATGACACCTGGAATTTTGTGCCAAAGATCATCTAATTACATAATTAAAGTATTTAAATTAACAATTCATGTTAATACCCAAGATAATGTAAATATTTTATAGTTATGTCAACCAAAATTCCTCCATTCCATGAAGAGACCCGTAAAGCTCCCTCTTGTGGCGTTAATGTGCATTATCATCACATTTTATGATTCATTGTTTCAATTGATGATGATGACATCCTTCATGACTGGAGTCTTGCCATGCTTCACTGCCAGTTATATGCTACATCAACTCTTTATTGTGACAGCTACAACTGACTTATTTAATTCTTTAAATTATTTAAATGACAGACAATGCCATCCCATCACCTATTATGCTTAGGGTGCAATATCTGTCAGGGACGAGGTTAGGAAAGTTGTAGACATGGGCAGAGCCATTTCTGAATGATCTATGCATCTCCCAGAGTACTAGGGATGCTGGATGTTTGAGTCCAGAAGATTGCATGGTGCCCTCTGAAGAGTACAAGGACTTCATGAAGACAGCTTGGTGGTGTGTGTTGACTCCCTGCTCTTCCTCCACATCTTCACATATGTATTGATCTACGATGAGAATTAGTAGTGGCACAAGGATGTCGGCACTGTCACCGAGAACTAGCAAAAGGATGAAGAACCACAACACCGCAGTACATCTCTCTCTCGGCTATGCTGAGGTGCCCCTGCTGCAGCCATCTTTTCAGCTGATATCAACATTGTGGCTAGTACTGCTACGCCAGGATTGGGCCCACTATCCCACGTCCTGCCGCACCACGACAGAGATTCAGGCGCTTGTGATGAGGTCAGGCCAACAGAATTCATCAGGCAAGACAGTATGGTTATTTGACGCTTAACTTACGGAATTTTAAAAATCCATGATGACAGCATACTTTTTCATATCTGACAAGTCTGCCCAGGAATTGATGTTACAAAATAGGTCAATGAGTTACAGATGTAAAGATGCAATTATTAAATTGTTTCATTATATAATCTGTGAACCCTGAAGTTTGGTGCCACCTTGTGTGACCCAAGTGTTACAGACGATATAACAATCTGATTGTTTTTTAATTAAAGCCTGTCTTTTTCTACTCCAGGAAGAGTGGAGTCTGGATCCACCCTGTTGGTGTTAAGTTGTCTCTTGTGATTTCATTATTTATTTATTTATTTATTTATTTATTTAAATCAATGTTGATATCATTTTGTTATCTCTCACTAGGGGTGAATTATGAGAAATTATATCTTTATTCATTCATTTTTTGTTCAAATCTATGATTAAGAACTCAATGTCTCTTCAGTATTGAGCAATCATTTAGGCTTCATGCATAAAACACCATCCACCTGTTTAATGTTTATTTATTTAATTATGAAAATCTGTCATTATGTATTCAGTGATCACTGGAGTTTTGAGCCTCCTTAGGCAAGACCATTGTACCAGACCATCACGTCATCTCATACTACACTTGCTTCTTTAACTGTTAAACTAGAGAATTAAGTAATAATTCATCATTTAATTTAAATATTTAAAATACAGGTAATGTTATGGACCATAAGTTCATTTTGAAGTTAGATTTTGGGAGTTAATGATGTAATATCATCTCATTACTTCACCATTTAGCTATGTAAATAGACCTTACATCAGCAATAGTTTTAGGACTTTGGTGCCATCTCGTCAGTGTTACTATAAAAGGCCCACTAATTAATTATCAATTTAATTTTCTAAAAACATCATTGTTCCAGGAAGAGATCAGTCTGACTACTCCATGTGGGATTTAAGTATGCACCACCATGTCATTATTCAATCATTTTTCATTATATAATAATTATTTAAATCGATGAAGATGTTGTTCTTCTTGACTGGAGTCGGGCCATTCCTCCATGGGAGTTAATCACGTGGCATTATTTAATTATCTAAGTACTACTTCTTAGACAATCACTGGAGTTTGGGTCCATCTTTTGAAAGTTAAATATGGAGGATTACCCAATTATTAAGTTATTTGATTGCGTAAGTAATGATGGTGTCATCCGTCATTTGGCTGCTGTGGGATTGACACAGCCGGATATCCGTACCAGAAGCAGTGCCCAGAGAATGGGGGACACTGCCTTATAAAGTGATTACTGATTACATAATAGTAGATTTTTAACAATCGAATGATTAGACTATTTAAAAAAAAACTGTACTGTTTCCCATGATCTGGTTCTGAGAGGTTGCAACAGAACTGACCCATGAAGGACACAGTGACCACTGATTTTAAAAATGGAATAACTGAATAATCTCATGATCAGGGAATCTCATCTAAGGAACTCTGTCGGGCTGATGACATGACACACCACCAACAATAAATAACTCTAAATAACAATATTAGAAAGCGGGGTACATGATTTAATAGAGACCAGTCAATTGAGGAATCGAAAATGACTAAAAGAAACATAAGACAATGCTCAAAATCCTTAATCATCAGCCTAATGCAAATCTAAACAACTCTGAGAAACCATGGGATCAAGCTCCTCTAAAGGGAAGAGGATGAAGAGGAGTTTATTTTATTTTCAATAAAGGGAAAAGGATTATGGTAGAGGCGATTAATTGTGTTGTTTCCGTTCTAGAAATTAGAAAACTGAAGCATAGAAAACAGGTTTAAAATACTCATCATTGTACTGGAATAGCACAATGATGCTTTCTTTTTCATGCTTATGTCACTATATGCAAGTTGTAGCTTGAGAGACTGGTAAATATGTAGAACTCAAAAGAAAGAGCCTTGCTTTGTTTTTGTGAGTCACTCAGTGAGGCTGTAAGGTTAGTTCATTGGGGGTATACACCTTTTACCATAGGGGAGGGGCACTAGAAAGTGGCAGAATGTTGGTTCATAAATGTTGCCTGGCAACCTTGCTTGCATTCTGTATCCTGGTATCATGGGCCAAGGACCAGAGAGCAGCTTCGAGAAAGTGTTATCATGGGACATTACAGTCTCCCAAGATAGCTATCTCCTAAAACTTTTAATGACAGCATGTGACTCGCCTAAATAAGTCATAGCCACACCTCTGGAAGTGTGCCTACAGCTTTTACTGGTTACCAAATTCAAGATTACCTAATCATCAGAGAACGTAGTCTGTGGAGAAACAGTTCAAAGGCTTCTGTTTATGAATACTCTGTCCCCTAAGAAGTCAAACTACCAAACAAAAGATAATAAGACTCACAATTATTCACCAAAAGGTGAGTTTGCCATTGGTGACTACCTTCAGGAAGGTGATAATCCATTTGTTAGAGTAGACTTAGTGATTATTGGATTTCAGTCCATCTCTTTTGAGGCAGCCACCCAACATTAAATATGTGATATCATCTAAAAACCCTGCATACACAATGACAGTTCAGCATTTCAACATGTTACTACTCTGCTCTGCGATTAAATAAGGGATGAACCTGGGAGTTTCCCACAATCATGTGGGAGTCAACTGAGAGTCAATTGTGTGGAGTATGGCAGACCATTTCATCCTCTGATTATGTTGTTATTTGATTATTAAAATAGGACATTAGATAATCCATGATCAGTGGATTGTGGTGACGTGTTGTGGGAGGCAATTATTATAGACCATCTTAATATGAATTATGTAGTTAAAATATTTAAATTAATCACGACAGCATCGTTCATGAGCCTGGTTTGGAGCCACCATAGCGAAGTGGATGATGTTATATAAAGTCATTATTTGATTATTTAATTATATAAAACAATGATTATATCATCCATGACACCTGGAATCTGGTGCCACAGATCATCTAATTACATAATTAATGAATTTAAATTGACAATCTGTGTTAGTCCCCAAGATAATGTAAATATTTGTATGGTTATGTAAACAATAATCCTCCATTCCATGAAGAGACCTGTAATGCTCCCTCTTGTGGAGATAATGTGCAATATCTTCACATTTTATGATTCATTGACTCAATTGATGATGATGACATCCTTCATGACTGGATTCTGGCCATGCTTCCCTGCCAGTAAAATGCTACATCCCCTATTTTTTGTGACAGTTAGCTATTACTGACTTATTTAATTCTTTAAATTATGTAAAGGACAGACAGTGCCATCACCGATTACGGTTAGGGTGCAAATATCTGTCAGGGACAAGGTTAGGAAAGTTGTAGACACGGCCAGAGCATTTTGTGAATGATCTCTGCATCTCCCAGTGTACGAGGGATGCTGGATGATTGAGTCCAGAAGGTTGCACAGTGCCAACAGAGAAGTACAAGGACTTCACCAAGGCCGGCACGGTGGTCTGGGTGTTGACTACCTGCTTTTCCTCCATATCTTCACATAGGTTGTGATCTACCATGAGTAGAAGGAGTGGCACTAGGAGGTCGGCACCATCACTGAGACCTGGCAAAAAGATGACGACTCAGAACACGGAAGAACATCTCTCTCTCTCTCAGATATGCTGGTTTTGCCCCAGATTTTGCCATCTTTTCAGCTGATACAAACATCTTGGTTACTACTTCTAAGCCAGGAATGGGCCCATTATCTCAGATCCTGCAGCACCACAACAGAGATTCAGGTGCTGGTGATGATGTCAGGCCAACAGAATTGATCATGCAAGACAGTGTGTTTATCTGACGATTAACTTATGGCATTTTAAAAATCCTTGATGATAGCATACATTTCCATATCTCTCAAGTCTGCCCAGGATTTGAAAATACAAAAAAAGGTCAACAACTTATATATTTAAACATGTAATTATTAAATTGTTTCATTATAAAATCTGTGATCCCTGAAGTTTGTTGCCACCTTGTGTGCCTCAAGTGTTACAGACGATGTAACTATCTGATTATTTCATTATACAAATCTGTCTTTTTCTACTCCAGGAAGAGTGGAGTCTGGATCCACATTGTTGGTTTTAAATTGTCTCTTTTGTTTACTTTCTTTCTTTCTTTAATTCAATGTTGATATCGATTTGTTATCTCTCTAGGGGTTAATTATGAGAAATTATCTCCTTATTCATTCATTTTTGTTCATATCTATGATTAATAACTCAATGACCCTTCAGTATTGAGCAATCATTTAGGCTTCACGAAGAAAACACCATTCACTGGTTTAAAATTTATTCATTTAATTATGAAAATCTGTCATTATGTATTCAGTGATCACTGGAGTTTTGAGCCTCCTTAGGGGAGACCGTTGTACCAGGATGTAGGGAGCCACTGGTGGCATTCCCGAAGATGGCACCGGTTTCCTGTCCATAAGCCAGCAAGGCGTGGATGTGCGATCCAGGAGTCATGGGGTGACCGTTACGACCATTGTGGGCTGCACCTGTCAGTAATGGACACAGCTCTGCTGCAACTGTCAGGAACGGACACAGCTCCTCTATATAAGCAGAGCCCTTTTTCCTCCTCGGGGTCTTCCCTCAACTTTCTGTTATGAGCCACGCATTAAGCATAGCTGCAGAAGAATCCTGTTGTTGAGCATCGTTCTTGCAGGCAAGGTGATAGCGCTTGACAAGTGGTGCCAAAACCTGGGAAACTGACATAAACGGCACACGGGGGACCCTCAGGAGACTGGAGAGGATTCAGAACTGTGGCACAAAGGTAACAAATAAGGTGAGTTCTTATAGTCATGCTACTGTTTGGGCTTGATACTGCCGTTGAAGGGTTGATTATTGTGCGTTTGGTTGCCTGCTTGTTTTTACTGTATGTGTTTTGTCTTGGGGAAGCACACGATAGGCAACTAAAAGCAGGCACTAGACCATTATCAGATTTTCAAGAAAGCATGTCAGAAGCAGAAAATGAAGAAAAGATGGGTGCACGTAAAAAGAAAAAACATAATAAAGAGAAAGTGAAAGGGCCCTGCGAGATCCATCTCACAGAGGAAAGAAAAAACATCTTTATCCTTTTGAGGAATTGGAGGCTTTGGAGCTTTCCAGTCACCCCTCAGAAGAGGAACTATCGCCCTCTGAGGAGGAAGATTTGGAGGAGGAGGCTGCACGAGTCCCTACTGCGCCTCCTCCTTATGCAGAGAAGTGATGTAAATACTCCTTTTGCTCACCTGAAACTAGACATGAGATAACCCAGATGTTTCCTGTGTTCGAGGAAGATGGGAATCATACCCATCACCCTCTTGAGCATAAACAGGTTAAAGAATTGGGAGAGTCTGTTCGCACTTATGGTATCAGCGCGAACTACACTCTGTTGCAAATAGAAAGACTGTCCGCAGTGGCCATGACTCCCTCGGACTGGATGTTCGTTGTGAAGGCTTGTCTCACTATGGGACAATACTTAGAGTGGAAGGCCATATGGCATGATTTGAGTCAATCACATGCCCGCGCTAACGCGGCAGAGGGGCAGCCTGCTTGGACATTTGAAATGCTCACTGGACAAGGACAATGGACAAATAATCAGGCAGTGTATCCTTTAGAGGTCTATGTTCAGATTAACTCATGTGCTGTTAAGGCCTGGAAGGCACTACCTAATAGAGAGGAAGTATCAGGGAACCTTACAAAAGTCATTCAGGGACCAAATGAACCATTTTCAGACTTTGTAGCACGTATGATGGAAGGATTTTTGGAGATCAAGAACAGGCTATGCCCTTAATAGAACAACTAGTTCATGAACAATCCACCAAGGAATGTAGACAAGCCATAACTCCTTGGAAAAGAAAAGGCTTACAAGCTTGGCTTAAGGCTTGTAGAGAAATAGGAGGTCCTTTGACCAATGCAGGGCTGGCGGCCACCATTTTACAAGGACAAAGAAAGGGCAATATGGCAGACAAGAATAAGAATTGTTTTCAATGTGGCAAAATGGGACATATACAAAAGAATTGTAGGGAATGCATGTCAGGACCTAAGAGGATGCCAGAAATCTGTCCCCGATGTAAAAAAAGGCAAACACTGGGCAAATTAATGTAAGTCAGTCAAAGACATTAATGGTAAACCGTTGCCTGAGCCAAAAAATGCCCTGCGGGGCCCCCACCCTCAGGGCCCTCAAATATATGGGGCAACGAGCTCCCCCCTGAGCCTAGAAAGGAGGAAGCCCCACGGAGAGCCACTGCAGGTTCTGCAGGATTGGACCTCTATGCCACCACTAGAATTGTCTTGACCCCCCAAATGGGTGTACAACCTGTTCCTTCTGAATTTTCAGGCCCTCTGCCAAAAATCACTATTACTAGGAAGGTCATCTACCACCCTAAAAGGTTTAATTGTCCATCCTGGAGTTATAGATCAAGATTATGAGGGACAACTCAAGATCATGTGCTAATCGCCACGTGGGATCTTTCCCATCTCCGCGGGTGATCACATAGCACAGTTACTAATTCTTCCTAGTTGTCATGAGGATTTTGGGGCCATTAGATGAAACAGTGGGGCAGAAAACAGTGGGGCAGAAGGATTTGGCCACTCAGATAAATTGGATTCTGCTTATCTTGCAGTTGATCTTGATACCAGAACAACATTAACATTAAATACAGAAGGAAAGAATTTTCAGGGAATTTTGAACACAGGAGCTGATAAAAGCATCATTGCCACCTCCTGGTGGCCTTCAAAATGGCCAATAACTCAATCAGAACATTCATTGCAGGGACTAGGATATGAAGCCATTCCTGCTGTCAGCTCTAAATCCCTAAGATGGATGGCACCAGAAGGTCACTCAGGGTTGTTTACTCCCTATGTTCTTCCCTTGCCGGTAAATCTATGGGGAAAAGATATTTTTAAAGTATTAGGATTAAAATTAATGAATGAATATTCCATCTCTGCACAAAATATGATGTTAGATAAGGGATATATACCAGGGCTAGGGATAGGAAAGCAGTACCAAGGCATTAAAGAACCTGTTCAAGTCATTTCAAAAAATGATCGTGCAGGATTGGGTTTTTCCTAGGGGCCATTGGGGAAGGGATGCCCATACCATGGATAACTGAAGCGGCAATATGGGTACCTCAATGGCCACTTTCACAGGAGAAATTAGAGGCCGCTTATCAATTAGTAAAAAGAGCAATTAGATTTGGGACATTTGGAAGGATCCAACTCTCCTTGGAATACTCCTATTTTTGTTATCAAGAAGAAATCTGGAAAATGGAGATTGCTTCATGACCTCAGAGCCATTAATGCACAAATGCAACTGTTTGGCCCAGTCCAACGGGGCCTTCCACTTTTATCAGCTTTACCTAAGCATTGGCAAGTTATTATAATAGATATTAAGGATTGTTTTTTTCTCTATTCCATTGTTTGAGCAAGATAGAGCTAGATTTGCCTTCACTTTACTGGCCATTAATCATGAGGGACCAGACGAGAGGTTTCAATGGAAGGTGTTGCCCCAAAGGATGGCCAATAGCCCCACTATGTGTCAACTTTATGTACAACAGGCATTAGCACCAGTTAAGGAAAAATATATTTCTCTAAGAATTATTCATTATATGGATGATATTCTTCTTTGTGGGAATAATGAGAAAGAGCTTGAAAAGGCTTATGCAGATTTGGTAAAATGGTTGGAGAAATATGGTCTGTGCATAGCTACAGAGAAAGTACAAAGGTCGGAAGTAGGACAGTTCTTAGGGGCTGTTGTGCGACCAGAGATTATACTACCTCAAAAGATGGAGATTAGAAGAGATCAACTTAAAACTTTGAATGATTTTCAAAAATTACTAGGAGATATTAATTGGCTACGGCCTTATTTAAAAATACCAACAGCAGAGTTAAAACCATTGTTTGATGTGCTTGAAGGGGATCCACAATTGACTTCCTTAAGAACCCTATCTGCTGCAGCTGCAGAAGCTCTTCATAAGGTGGAGCAGGCGATCACTGCAGCACAATTAGTTAGAATCTCAGCGCAGGAGCCTTTTGATCTTTGTGTGTTACAGACCGCTTTGCTGCCAACTGCAGTCTTATGGCAAAATGGTCCATTAATTTGGATACACCATCAAGTTTCCCCAGCAAAAACTATAGAATATTATGCAAAAATTGCCCTGAAGGGCTTAAATACAGCTCTTACCCATTTTGGGGAGTTTCCTAAGCAAATTATTACACCTTATAATATGGAACAAATTCAGACCCTATGTGCTATGAGTGATGATTGGGCAATTCTTGCATCTACCTTCTTGGGAACTTTTGATAACCATTATCTCAAATATCCCTTATTAACATTTGCTAGAACACATCCTTTGATTTTTCCAAAAATGGTAAGTGCCACGCCTCTCCCTGATGGGGAGATAGTGTATAAAGATGGATCAAAAACAGGAATAGGGGCTTATGTACATGAAGGAGTTGTTACCACTCACAGATATGCACCAGACTCCCCACAAATGGTGGAATGTAACATAGTTTTGGAGGTATTAAAGGTGTTTCCTGGACCTTTGAGTGTTGTCTCTGACTGGGTTTATGTAGTCAATGCTGTTAAAACCTTAGAATTAGCTGGATTAATTAAGCCTTCTAGTACAGTGGATGAGATGTTTAAGGAGATCCAAAAATGTTTATTAGCAAGACAATATCCTGTTTTCATTACCCACATCTGTGCCCATTCAAGTCTGCCTGGGCCAATGGCACAAGGGAATAAACTGGCAGATTTGGCCACTCGAGCAGCAGCTTTTGCTATTTTAGATCCTATAGAAGCAGCCACTAAATTTCATTCATTATTTCATGTAACATCAGAAACCCTGCACAAGCGTTTTTCTATTTCCAGAGCATCAGCATGGGAAATAGTCTTGCAATGCAAAAATTGTTCTGAATTTCTTCCAGTACCTCATGTGGGCATTAACCCACGAGTCCTTCGGCCTCTACAGATATGGCAAATGGATGTCACTCATGTGTCATCTTTTGGAAAAATGAAATATTTACATGTTTCTGTGGAAACCTGCTCGGGTATTATCCATGCCTCCCCACTAACAGGGGAAAAGGCGTCTCATGTCATCCAGCACTGTCTCGAAGCCTGGAGTGCTTGGGGCATGCCTCAAATATTGAAGACAGATAATGGACCTGCATATACTTCTGAAAAATTTAAGCATTTCGTCAACAGATGGGTATCAAACACCTCACTGGTCTACCTTATAATCCACAAGGGCAAGGCATTGTGGAACACGTCAATCGGACGCTCAAATCTTATCTAATAAAACAAAAAAGGAGAATAGAGGAAATGCCCTCTCTCCCACCAAAAGCCGCCATATCTTTTTCACTCCTTACTTTAAGTTTTTTAAATTTGGATTTTAATGGTCATTCAGCGGCTGATAGACATGGCCTCTGGCCTATACCTCCAAAAGAACAAGTCAAATGGAAAGATGTACTCTCCGTACATGGAAAGGCCCAGATCCTATCTTAATACGATCCAGGGGAGCTGTTTGTGTTTTTCTACAGGACGGAGAAAATCCAATTTGTGTATCAGAGCGATTATCTCAGAGTGACAACCATCCCCCAAGAAGATGCTCCTGTGGCTCCTGTGGTTGATGATACTCCTTGTGAATCCTCCACGAATATCAGCAGAACCCAGATTGGGAATACTGTCCGTGTTTCCTAAACCAATGCCCAGTCATCATGATGCACGAGTAACCTTTCTAAACAACTTTTTCAGTATCTTTTAGGTGAACAGGAGAATTTGATAGCCTGATGGACCAATTCGAATGGCCATCATCCATGTGAATTCCACCCGTGTGGACGCCTCTCTATCAGAAGGATCGTTCTGCTGGATCTCCACCGCTTTTTCCCACTTTAAGGAATGGGCGGGTGTAATGGGGTTTGTCCTGCTTTTATGTGGTGGGGTGGTGCTCCTGCTCTGGTTGGTGTGTAAGCTACGTGCTCAACAGACACATGACAAAGTGGTTATCGCTCAAGCCCTAGCTGCTATGGAGATAGGTTCCTCTCCAACTATGTGGCTGAGCATGTTTAAAAATGGACATTGATGGTCCAATAGGACAGCCCTTGCACCCTGAGTCTTCTATGACATTGAACCAGATTAGGGTGTCCTTTTTTTTTTTTTTTTTTTTTTTTTTTTTTACCAGAAACAGCCCTAATGCTCTGCGGGGTTTTTTCCCATTGCACGCAGACAGGTGCTTCTTTAGTTTAGCCTAAATTCTTCACACTCAGGTTGTTTGGCTTAGCACTGCGCTCCGTGTTGACTCTAGATATGAGCAGCTCCGAGAAGGGGAAGTCTGGTTGCATGTGGGTTGGTGTCCAAGGCCCCACCTCCAGGGAAAAGATGCCGGATGGGTATGGCACTGACTTGGATGACTACCAGGATTCAGGGTCATTACAATGTCCATCTCATTACTGGAGATCAGACCACTACCCTTGACTGTTGCGTTTATAAAACAAAAAAGGGGGAGATGTAGAGAGCCACCAGTGCCATTCCCGAAGATGGCACCAGTTTCCTGTCCATAAGCCAGCAAGGCGCAGATGTGCGATCCAGGCATCATGGGGTGACCTTTATGAGCGTTGTGGGCTGCACCTGTCAGTAATGGACACAGCTCCTCTGCAACTGTCAGTAACAGACACAGCTCCTCTGCAACTGTCAGTAACAGACACAGCTACTCTATATAAGCAGAGCCCTTTTTCCTCCTCTGGGTCTTCCCTCAACTTGCTGTAATGAGTCGCACAATAAACATAGCTGCAGAAGAATCCTGTTGTTGAGAGTCGTTCTTGCAGGCAAGGCAATAGCGCTCGACACATTCATTCATTTTATTGTTCAAATCTATGATTAAGAACTCAATGACTCTTCAGTATTGATCAATCTTTAGGTTTCACGCATAAAACACCATCCACTAGTTTAATGTTTATTCATTTAATTATGTAAATCTGTCATTATGTATTCAGTGACCACTGAAGTTTTTAGCCTCCTTACGGGAGTCCATCGTACCAGAACATCGAATCATCTAATAGTACACTTACTTATTTACCTGTTAAACTAGGAAGTTAAATAATAATTCATCATTTAATTAACGTATTTGAAATACAGGTAATGTTATGGACCCTAAGTCCCTTTTGGAGACAGATTTTGTGAGTAGACGATGTAACATCATCTCATTACTTCATCATTTAGCTCTGAAAGTAGGTCATTACATCAGCGATAGTTTTAGAACTTTGGTGCCATCTCGTCAGTGTTAATGTAAAACACCACCTAAGTAATTATCAATTTAATTTTATAAATAAATCATTATTCCAGGAAGAGATCAGTCTGACTACTCCATGTGGGATTTAAGTATGCACCACCATGACATTATTCAATTATTTTTCATTATATATTAATTATTTGAATCGATGAAGATGTTGTTCTTCTTGACTGGAGTAGGGCCATTCCTCCATTGGAGTTAATCACGTGGCAGTATTTAATCATCTAAGTACTCCTTCCTTGACAATCACTGGAGTTTGGTTCCATCTTATGAAAGTAAAGTATGGTGGACCATCCCATTATTAACTTACTTGATTGCATAAGTAATGATGGTGTCATCCGTCATGTGGCTGCTGTGGGATTGACACAGCAGGATATCGGTACCAGAAGCAGTGCCCAGAGAATGGGGGACACTGCCTCATACAGTGATTACTGATTATGTAGTAGTACATTTTTAACGATCGAATGATTACACAATTTTAAAAAACTGTACTGTTTCGCATCATGAGTTTCTGCGAGGTTGCAACATAACTGACCCATGAAGGACACAGTGACCACCTATTTTAAAAATGGAATAACTGAATAATCTCCTGATCAGGGAATCTCATCTCATGAACTCTGTCGGGCTGATAACATGACACACCACCAACAATAAATAACTCTAAATAACCATCTTAGAAAGCGGGGTACAGGACTTAATAGAGAACAGTCAATTGAGGAATCCAAAATGACTGAAAAAACATAAGACACTGCTCAAAATCCTTAACCATCAGCCTAATGCAAATCTAAACAACTCTGAGAAACCATGGGATCAAGCTCCTCTAATGGTAAGAGGATGAAGAGGAGTTTATTTTATTTTCAATAAAGAGAAAAGGATTATGGTAGAGGCGATTAACTGTATTGTTTCCATTCTAGAAATTAGCAAATTGAAGAATTGAAAACAAGAGTAAAATACTCATCATTGTACTTGAATGGCACAATGATTCTTTCGTTTTCATGCTTATGTCACTATAGGCATGTTGTAGCTTGAGAGACGGGTAAATATGTAGAACTCAAAAGAAAGAGCCCTGCTTGGTATTTGTGAGAAACTCAGTGAGGCTGTAGGGTTAGTTCACCGGTGGGTATACTCCTTTTAGCCTGTGGGAGGGGCACTAGAATGTGACAGAATGTTGGTTCATAAATGTTGCCTGGCAACCCTCCTTGCATTCAGTATCCTGGTATCATGGGCCAAGGACGAGAGAGCAGCTTCGAGAAAGTGTTATCATGGGATATTACAGTCTGCCAAGATAACTATCTCCTAAACCTTTTCATGACAGCATTTGATTCGCCTAACCAAGTCAGAGCCACACCTCTGGAAGTGTGCCTACAGTTTTTCCTGGTTACCAAATTCAAGATTACCTAATAATCAGAGAACATAGTCTGTGGAGAATCAGTTCAGAGTCTTCTGTTTATGAATACTCTTTCTCCTCAGAAGTAAAACTATGGAGCAAAAGATAATAAGACTACGATTATTCATCAAACAGGTGAGTTTGACATTGTTGACTTCCTTCAGGAAGGTGATAATCTGTTTGTTAGAGTAGACTTAGCGATTATTAGATTTCAGTCCATCTCTTTTGAGGGAGCCGCCCACCATTAAATATGTGATATCATCTAAAAACCCTGCATACACAATGACAGTTCAGCATTTCAACATGTTACTACTCTGCTCTGCGATTAAATATTTGATGAACCTGGGAGTTTCCCACAATCATGTGGGAGGCAACTGATAGAAAATTGTGTGGAGAATGGCAGACCATTTCATCCTCTGATTATGTTGTTATTTGATTATTAAAATAGGACATTAGATAATCCATGATCAGTGGATTGTGGTTACGCGATGTGGGAGGCAAGTATCATAGATCATCTTAACATCAATGATGTTGTTAAAATATTTAAATTAATCAAGACAACATGGTTCATGAGCCTGGTTTGGAGCTACCTTAGGGAACTGGATGATGTTACATGAACTCATTATTTGATTATTTAATTAAATAAAACAATGGTTATATCGTCCATGACACCTGGAATCTGGTGCCACAGATCTTCAAATTACCTAATTAATGAATTTAAATTGACAATCTGTGTTAATCCCCAAGGTAATGTAAATATTTGTATAGTTATGTAAACAACAATTCTCCATTCCATGAAGAGAACTGTAAAGATCCCTCTTATGGAGATAATGTGCAATATCTTCACATTTTATGATTCATTGACTCAATTGATGATGATGACATCCTTCATGACTGGAGTCTGGCCATGCTTCCCTGCCAGTAGAATGCTATATCCCCTATTTATTGTGACAGTTAGGTATTAGTGACTTATTTAATTTTCTAAATTATGTAAACGACAGAGAGTGCCATCACCGATTAAGGTTAGGGTGCAAAAATCTGTCAGGGACAAGGTTAGGAAAGTTGTAGACATGGGCAGAGCATTTTCTGAATGATCTATGCATCCCCCAGAGTACGAGGGATGCTGGGTGATTGAATCCCGAAGGTTGCATGGTGCCCTCCGAGAAGTACAAGGACTTCACCAAGGCCAGCACAGTGGTCTGGGTGTTGACTACCTGCTGTTCCACCACATCTTCACATCGGTTGTGATCTACCATGAGTAGAAGGAGTGGCACTAGGTGGTCGGCACCATCACCGAGACCTGGCAAAAGGATGACGACTTAGAACACGGAAGAACCTCTCTCTCACAGCTATGCTGGTGATGCCCCTGCTGTAGCCATCTTTTCACCTGTTAGCAACATTGTGGCTACTACTGCTACGCCAGGATTGGTCCCATTATCTCATGTCCTGCCTCACCGCAAAGGAGATTCAGGCGCTTGTGATGATGTCAGGCCAACAGAATTCATCATGCAAGACAGTATGATTATCTGATGATTAACTGATGGCATTTTAAAAATGCATGATGACAGCCTACAGTTTCATACCTGGCAAGTCTGTCCAGGAATTGGTGATACAAAATAATAGTATCTTTTGAATTCTTTCTTTCTTTCTTTCCACAAGAGGAAGCTTTTCAGGTCTCTTCATGGAATGGAGGATTTTGGTTTACATAACTAAATATTTACATTATCTCGGGTATTAACACAGACTGTCCATTTAAATAAATTCATTATGTAATTAGATTATCTGTGGCACCAGATTCCTGGTGTCATGGATGATATAATCATTGTTTTATATAGTTAAATAATCTAACAATGAGTTCATGTAACATCATCCAATTCCTTAATGTGGCTCCAAACCTTGCTCTTGAACAAAGCTGTCGTGATTAATTTAAATATTTTAAGTACAAAATTGATATTTAGATGTTCCATAATAATAGTTTCCCACATCGTGGAATCCACTGATCATGTATTATCTAATGTCCTATTTTAATAATCAAATAACAACATAATCAGATGATGAAATGGTCTGCCATACTCGACACAACTGACTCTCCCTGACTCCCACATGATTGTGGGAAACTCCCAGGTTCATCCCTTATTTAATCGGAGAGCAGAGTCATGAAATGTTTAAATGCTGAAATGTCATTGTGTATGCAGGGTTTTTAGAAAATCCTAAATATTACATGTTGGAACCCTGCCTCAAAAGAGATGGACTGCAATCCAATAATCCCTAAGTCTACTCTAACAAATGGATTATCACAATCCTGAAGGAAATTAACAATGACAAATTCACCTTTTGATGAATAATTGTGAGTCTTATTATCTTTGTTTCCATAGTATTAATTCTTAGGAGAGAGAGAATTCATAAACAGAAGAAATTGAATGTTTTCTGATGATTAGGTAATATAGAATTTGGTGACTAGTAAAAGCTGTAGGCAAAGGTTCAGAGATTTGACTATGACTTGCTTAGGGAAATCAAATGCTGTCATTGAAAGTTTTAGGAGATAGTTATCTTGGGAGACGGTAATGTCCCATGATATCATTTTCTCGAAGCTTCTCTCTGGTCCTTGGCCCATGATAACAGAATACAGAATGTGAGCAGAGTTGCCAGGCAACATTTATGAACCAAAATTCTGTCACAATTTAGTGGCCCTCCCACATGCCAAAAGGAGTATATCCACCAATGAACAATCCTTACAGCCTCATTGAGTTTCTCACAAAAACAAAGCAGGGCTCTTTCTTTTGGGTTCTACATATTTACCTGTCTCTCAAGCAACATCATGCCTATAGTGACATAAGCATGAAAACGAAAGCATCATAATGCCATTCAAGTACAATGATGAGTATTTTCAACCTTTTTTCCATGCATCAATTTTCTAATTCCTAGAACGGATAAAATAAAATTAATCTCCCCTAACACAAACCTTTTTCCTTTCCTGAAAATAAAATAATACCTCTTCATTCTCTGCCATTTAGAGGAGCTTGATCCCATGGTTTCTAGGTATTGTTTAGATTTTCATTGCTCTGGAACAGCCAGGACCAGGGCCAGTGCCAGAGCCAGGGCCAGGGGGCAGGTCCAGGGGGCAAGGGCCAGGGGGCCAGGGGGCCAGGGCCAGGGCCAGGGTCAGGTCCAGTGCCAGGGGGCCAAGTGGCGAGGGCCAGGTGGCCAGGGTCAGGGGCCAGGAACAGGGGCCAGGGCCAGGTGGTCAGGGCCAGGGGGCCAGCGCCATGGGTCCAAGGACAGGGGGCCAGGGGGCCAGGGCCAGGGGGCCAGGGCCAGGGTTCCAGGGGCAGGGCCAGGGGTCCAGGGCCAGGGCTAGGGGGCCAGGGCCAAGGCCAGGGTGCCAGGGCCAGGGGGCAAGCGCAAGGGGGCCAGGGCCAGGGGGCCAGGGCCAGGGCCATTACTTTCACTCATGACTTTAACAATCTTATAGGCCTCGTTGGGAAGATTGATTTCTCTAATTCCAATCCTACACATTTGCTTTGTATTATATAAAGCAAATCATATTGGAGGAAACTGTTAAAACTTTAAACACCTAAGTACCTGTGTTACAGGAATGAGTGCTCACAATATTGTGTATTCACAAGTTAAAATATGTTTCGTTAAAGATTTGCTTTAATTTTTATTATGTAGTGCCATTGCATGGATTTTTGTTTGCTCATACTTGTTCCCAAGAATGTTAACCTTTTGAGTTTCTTGTAGCAGGAACTACACAATTTTGTCAAAATCCTGACATAGGTCATGGCAATGAACGTTCCATAATTTTTCTCATTCATATCTCTAAACCTGTCTCTATCATTTCTCTATCATCTTGATATGAAGTGATAGGGGAGAGCTCGTGAAAGAGGAAATCAAAATCATACAAACAATTTGGTGAATATTTTATTCATCATACTTTTCTTTAATTTCAATAATCAAAATGTTTTGTTTTTTTTTTGTGAAGCTCAGTTCTTACTAAGTTCACTACACCCCACCCAAGATAAATGACAAACTGACAAACAGGTCAGCCCTTCTGATATAATCTGCAACCTGAGAGAGAGAGAGAGAGAGAGAGAGAGAGAGAGAGAGAGAGAGAGAAAGACAGAGACAGACAGAGAGAGAAAGAAAGACAGCATGAGGAGGGAGAAAGGGAGAGGAAAGAGATAATGGGAGCAAGAGAGACGTCAACCCAAGCTTCTCCACCTTCTGTTTTCACACTCTGTACCAAAGGCACCTCATATAAGACTGGGAAGAAACCTCCCTTATGACTGGTGTCTCTGCTTGAGGCTCTGATTGGCTAACAAATCCTGAGTTACAAGACTAAATGAGCAGAAAAGATACAGAACTTGAGGTCAGGTTTGGACCAGGACTACCAAACATTCTAAACTCTTTGTATAGATACAGAAGCCATTAGGATTCCCATGCAACAATCCAGCCACCCTGGTTTTGCATATCTTGGTTTATGTATGGCTTCTTCCTTCTTCCCAGGGATGATATGGAGAGGAAGGATTCAGGAGTTGGTGGGATCACTTTTAACAGTTGATGTGGTTTACAAGTTTTCCCTTAGCCACCATCCTGTAGACCATCGTCAACTTTCCTTCAGAGATGGACAAAGCAGGTTGTGCAAAGCTTCAGCCTTAATATTGAGCTGCAGTTGGAGAGAGGATGTTCGAGTCCTGGCAGTGTTTGGTAGCACTGTTCCAAGCCCTACCTTCAGGGTGTCAAGGGGCGCACTCCCCTGGATTCACCTCAGTTCAGCAGAGAAGATCGATTCCAGGGCTTGGAAGGAACCTGAGCTTTAGAGAGGCCTGTGACCTGGAAAGGTTTCATAAGAAGAAGATACTGGCCCTGGAGAGGACTTGTATGGAGTGACAGTCAGGTGCTAAGGAGAAACCACCAGGGCAGGAAGAGGAGATTTTGGAAGTAGGAATAGGGCCAGGTTGCCTAGGGGGAGGGAGAATCCAATAAATCAATCATTATTAGGCAGCACATACTTTTCTGTGTGTTAGCATTTCCCCTGTTATTTACAAAACATTCATATTATAAAATGTTATAAAGGACACTAGCTGTTAAGTGTGGTGACACAGGCCTTTTAATTCCAGCACTCAGGAGGCAGAGGGAATTCTTTCTATTTGAGGCTAGTTTGGTCAATAAAATGATCTTCAGGACAGCCTGAGATTCAGAGAGAAAACAAGTCTGGAAAAGCAAACAAAAAACCACTGCAACAAACATCATTTTATGTATCCCTCAAAATGATGAACAAAATATCCCATGTGTCCTAATTGTCTTCCTTCTCTTCAAGCCTTGCCCTAAGGATTTTTTTTTTTTTTTTGCAATTTTTGCCAGTGGGGGAAAATGTTTGCATTGTGTCTGTCATGTACAATAATTTTTGCATGGGATTTCCTATTTCCTGGCTGATTATTCTTTTCTCCACCAAGGCGTGTTTCTGGTGCACAGTGTTATTAAACTTTAATAAGCATCGCCTAAGTCCTTCTCACCTTGTTGTGTGTATTGACATTCCCACATGGTGTGTGTGTCTGTGTGTGTGTGTGTGTGTGTGTGTGTGTGTGTGTGTGTGTGCAAGCATGCAGCGCGTGCATGCAAGTGTGTGTGTGTGTGTGTGTGTGTGTGTGTGTGTGTGTGTGTTTGTAGAACAGAAGACAACTTTTGGGGACTATTTTCCCCAGCATGAATCTCACACATTTAACTCACATCTTCTAGACTGGATTCTGAAAATGATTTTCCCTTTCTAATCTGGCCTGTTTGCATCTTGATACTTTGTTGAGTTTATTCTTTCATAACTTTTAATAAAAATATTTGCTTTTGTTTTGTGAATTGTGTCTGCATGAATGTATACAATGCCTATGACTGCCTGAAGAAGACACAAAAGAGCACTGGATTACATAGAGCTGGAGTTATAGGCTGTTATAAGTCAATAGACATGGATACTGGGAAATGAACACAGGTATTTGACAATAGCAGTAAGGACTCTTTGCCTCAGACCTAGCTGTACTATTCCTAATTCACATTTGTAATTATAATGTTTTTTCTTGTATAATTTTAATTACATGGTTTTTATTTTTGTTTTGTTTTTGTTGTCAAGCACATGTCTGTGCACATGTGCTACCACACAAACTTTAACAATCCAAGGAAACTCTCTGGAGATGGTTCTAGCTTCTTTCACTTTGGGTCACTGGAATTTAACTCAGGTTGTCCAGTTTTGTGAGAAGTGCCATTTCCCAATGATCTACCTTAAAGGCCAATAATTTTAAATTTTGGTTTAGTTTAAATACAGAGTATAGGGTTTCATCTTGGCATCTTTATATACGTGTGATTATGTGCTTCCTTGTTTGTTTTCTTCCCACAATACTCTCCTCTTTGACCCTCCCAATCTCTAAGTGATACCATTTCTTCTCCCATGTATTTTTAAAACCTATTTACTAGTTTTTTCAAGTAAACTTTGCAAGTTTGCAAGTAAGCTTGTTGAGAGATTTTTGTATCTATCAAAATAGGCTTCAAAGTAAAATTAATCAAAAGAGATGGGGAAGAACAATTCCTATTCAAAGAAAAACTCCACCAATATGACATTTAATATTACCCCAAACACAAGATTGGGAAATATACCCAAGAGGATTAGACAGCAAGAAGCTATTAAATCAGGGTTAAAATTAACAAAATAGAAACAAAGAAAAATAAAATTATTCAAAGAAAAACATATTTTTTTGAAAAATCAACAGGATGGACAAAACATTATCAAAATTAACTTAGAGATACAGAGATAATATAACAATTAATAAATTCAGAAATTAAAAGGGGACATAACAGTAATCAACAACACCATAGAAAATACTTTATAAACACCTCATTCACCCAAAGTGGGAATAGTAAAGAAATACATATTTTTCTTGGTAGGTACCACATGTCAAAGTGCAATGAAAACAGCATGGAGAAATTAAATAGAGACCTATTACCCATAATGAAACAAAATGAATCATTACAAGCCTCTCAACTAAAAATAAATAAATAAATAAATACATAAATAAATAAAGAAAGAAAAGCTGAGTGCAAGTTTGTTTTACCATTGGATTTTACCAGACTCAAAGAAGAGTTACAAATGGTACTCCTCAACGTATCCCATAATATAAAAACAAATGAAACTTTGCCCAATTTATTTTATGATGTCACAGGTACACAAATATCCATGTGTTCAGGCTCTTTTTTCAAATAATCATAGATAATTTATGTCAGATGCTACTACATCATATATCTTGAACCTAATGCATGGTACAGTGGATATTTGTGTTTCTGGATAGACCTTAACAATTTGAATATTTCAACCAGGTAGACAGTTTCTGGGGATTCCAATTTCAAAAATCCATAGCAATTCTGCCTGATGACCTTGAGATCATTAACCAAACTCAGCACAAATGTCCAGAGCTGTGGGAAATATAAAGATAATTAGAGACAAATTTCTCACATAAGCATAGGTGAACAAATAAAAACCCTTACAAACAGATTCCAAGAATACTATAAAAAGGTCATGCAATACAATAAAGGAGGCCTCATTTGACATAGGGTGTAATAGTACATCTACAAAAAAAAAAAAAAAAAAAAAACAGTAAATATAATCCTCTATAAAAGAGGAAAGAGAGATAAATTCAAAGGCTGATAAACCTGGACAACAAGGCAAGGTTATAAACTCTATATCTACTCAATATTCTAATTGAAGTACTAGTTAGAGCAATGAATCATTGAAAGATATCAATGGAATATAAGTTGGAAAGGAAGATGCTGGACTATTATTACTTACAGGTACACATCAACGTCATTAAAACTCAGCAAGGGAAGAACAGGTGATAAACACTTTCAATAAATTGACTGGGTAGCACAGTAATAATAAAACAACCAATCAACCAAACAACAAACAAATAGTAGTACTTCCATGTAAAAACAACAAACAGCCTAAGCAAGACATAAAGGAAACAGCAGTCATCACAACAGCCTCAAATAATATAAAATATGTCAAGTAATTCCAATAAAGCAAGTGAAAGAATGCATGTGAAACACCTTTAAGTATATGAACAAAGAGTTTGAAGAAGATATGAGCAGATGTAAAGATTTCTAGTGCTCATGATCAGTAGCATTAACCCAGTCAAAAGGCCATTCCTCTAAAAACAATTTACAGATTCACCACAATACCCATAAAAATTACAACAAACTTCATTAAAAACTTAGAAAATACAGTTTGTACCTTCATATGAAAAACAAAAAGCATAGGTAAAACAACTCAACAGTAAAAGAATAGCATGGCTCTGTCCAGAAAACAAACATGTTCAACAATGGAATGAATTAAAGACCATGGCATATAATCAAAACACAGGTGGACATTTGAATTCTGATGAGGAAATTCAGAAATAAAAAATGGAAAAACAAAACAATAGCACCTTCAAAAATGGTGCAGGTAAAACTGAATTTTTATATGAAGAATTGAAATAGATTCATTTATATCCACCTGCACAAGACTCAAGGCCAAGTGTGTTAATTTTCCCAACAGAAAATCAGACACACTAAAACAAAAACAAGACCAAGTGTGGAAAACTGACAAAGGAGACAACTTCCTGAACAGACCAACAATTAATAAATGAGACCTCATAAAACTGCAAGGATTGTGTAAGACCAAGGACACTTAACTGTGAAAGCAATGACATCATGAAAAAAAAAATTGATTTCCGCAGTTCCTAGTGCTAATGCCAACTACAACAAAAGCAGGGAATAAAAAACTCCTTCTTTCCCCCTCCCTTTTTGTACTGTGACCACCATTGCATTGGTCAGTGAACTCAGTTTATACACAGGTCCCTCTTCATGGGTAAGTCCCTCATAAAATCAGAGGGATTATAAGAAACACATCTCCTGTGGTATTTTCTATTTCACAAAACAATGAGTGTCCTGCCTGGAAGCAATGCAAAACTGTCTACCCAGGACAAAGCACCAGAGTCTGGATTAAAATTACAAACAACTCATCAATTAAATAGTGTCAGGCAAGCCTGAGCCACAGGACTCATTAGTATAAACAACTTGTTCCTAAGTTTCTTAATGCTGTGTCACTGTAATACAGTTGGTTCTTCCTGTTCTGGCAACAACACAACTATAAAATTGCTTTTACTACTACCTCATAACTGCTACTATTATGAATCATATATATCTGTGTTTTCTGATTCTAAACATCTATATGGAAGTCCATCCTAATTGGAAAATGAATACTGAGTAGTTTAAACTTCCCACCATAAACTGTGCACACATCAATTCTGTCAGTTTTCATTCACATGGAAAAAATGACTGCAGGCTGCTAAGGAGACATGAGTGACAGGGAATGGTGAGAAGAAATTATAAGACAGCATTGTTCAAAGTCATGTGCTACATGTGAAGAAGAAGAAACTTATCCCAGTTTGGCTGGAGATTTGTGCCACACTCAACAGCAAATACCTTGCTAATGTGAACCAATGGATTTGGTTATTAAAGGAAGTATACAAATGTTGAAGGAGGATAATCAGACAATAAATCACAAGAGGAATGCAGAACAACTCAAAAACATTGTAAACAAATCCACAGTGGCCTTGGTACGGACAACCACAATCCCAATACTTGGAAATTATGAAATCACAACTCTTCTGTATTTTGGGCCTTTTCCATTGTGGTAACTCCAGCAGCTGATTGCCTACCATTTCCCCCTTCAATGTACACTAGAAACTATTCCTTCTATTTTGATTTGAATGCTGGAGACATGTTCCACACAGAATTCCTTTTCTGGTAACTGCAATGGACATATGACTACTGGACTCAAATTTGTAATTTGAAAACTCAGAGATAGTACAGCCCATTAATTTAAGTATTTAGTTTGTAAAATAAGAGGGAAGTAAGTTCATTGACTGGAGAATAAAAGGCTGGGGACAAAAGTCACCTGAGCTGACAAAAGAGTGCTGTCTCAGAAACATTTCCTATAATTATGGAGATACAGCTTTAATATGTCTTCCAAGGCAGAATTGACTCCACATATTTAAATGAGTAACAAACACAAATATCTTTAAGAACTCTGAGCATCAAACTCTGGCTAATCTCAAAGAGGTGATGTTGTGCAATTTTATTTTAGTATATGTTAATCTCTTTATGCCTATGGACATATTTTAAATGATGGTGGGAAAGGTGATGTTGAGTTTATTTAGCTCTAGGAAGCTGTGGTTATTTGAATGTCTAGAGCATCCTGATGGTCTAATGAATTGCTGACTGACCAAGAACAAGAACGAAGAAAGGATAGGCAGGGCTGGAAAGCAGATAGAATAAATAAATATGAGAAGTGCAGCACAGAATGAATATGAGAACTCCAGCAGAAGAGATGAAGGGGCAAGGAAAGCACATGCAGGTATCTTAAGGCAGAGCAAGTGTAAATAAAAGTAAGATACACAGAAGTAAGGAATGAAAAAAAGTCACAGAAGCCAAAGGTGGATGGGGTAACTTAAAGTTAAAAAATTGAGCAAAAAAAAAAAGTCAAGGTAAGCAAGTACAGGTATTAACAAGTAAGAATAAACTCCAGTATGTTATTTATTTGGAAGCAGGATTGGGATCCCTCCCAAAAGACTGAATTGCAAAAATCACAAATATAACAGTCTAGAATCGATTTTCCATCCCATGTATGATATCATCCTTAATCCTTTATTAGGTTCAGTCCAAAGGACATACTTCTAACAATATAAAAAGGGACAGAAGTATTTAAGTGCAGCCACTAAGATGGTTGAAGACTTACAGAGAAAAAAAAATCTATCTTTTCGACCTTAAATTGTGACCTACAGTATAGAGGTGTCTCAATACATTTTAAAGATGTATCAGAGCCTGTGAATCACACACATACAAAGAATGAAAGACAAAAATACAGAAAACATTAAGGACAAGTCACATGTCTATACCATGTCCTTAGACCAAAATTCCTTTTGAGTTATTTTAACTTCAGATTATGGCTGATTTTTACATCTGAGCATTATGCCTCACAGAAAGCCATGTTTGCTTCTGTGCAGGACCAGGAGTTCATCTAAATTAGGTCTTCCTGATGTCTAGGAGAGGGCTGTGACATCACTGTAGAGAATTCCCTTTTTAAGCTTTAGTTTATGTAATGTATATGACTGTCTGCTCCCATGCATTTGTGCACGGTACCTGCAAAGAAGTGGTGGAAGATGACATTCTGTAAATATGGTTCTGTAATTGGTTAATGAATAATGCACTGCTGGCTAATACCAAAGAAAGATAGGTGAGATTGGAGACTAGGAGGACAGAGGGAGAAGTAGGGAGGAGATTCAAGATGTAAGATACAAAGAGAGCAGAGTGCTGGCCCCTCACTCTGCTAAGATAAGGCCACATGGAAATACTTAGATTAATAGAAATGGTTTAATATTAAGGCTCAAAATTTACCTGGCTGCCAGAGGACTCAGTTATGCATGCACAAGCCCCCCTTTTAAAGCAAGTGTGCAAATGGTGCCTCTCACTCTTGCTCTCCCTCTAGGTCTCCCTCTCTGGCCTCTCTCTCTCTCTCTCCTGCTTTCGGTTGCCCACCAGCTACCCCCTCTTTCTCTCCTTTCTCTCAATAAACTCCACGTGGGCACTGAGTCTCATATTTGTGTTTCTTAGGCATTAGTTGCAGCAAAAGCACGACATTAGTGCCGAAACCCAGGCAGGCTCTCCTTGAGGGTCACTGGCAGCTGTCTGCTGGTGGGCAGCCAGCCAGAGATACTTGAGATCCTGTTTCTGATACCAGGGGTTGCCTCAGTCCCCCATTCACTGGAAATACCACCCCACACTGGCTTCAATTAGGTAAGGTACCCTTTTAAATTTTAACCCATTTCCTTAAGGTCGGGGATATTCCTCAAGGGTGGAAGACATACCGCCCAGGGCGGTATATCTACTCCGATCTTGGACTGCTGAGTCCTTCTGGCCTCTGTTGGCCCTGGCAACATTTTCGGGCTGACTGGCTTTGAATAACGCTCTGCCATTCTCGCTTATGGTGTGGTCACACTCTTGCGTTCCAAGACTGCATGGTCACTTTCTCTCCACCCATTGGGAATAAACCAGCCAAGAAAATACACCCCACCACTCCACTGGGATGCCTAATAGAAAATTTAAAATCCTTTCACTTAATGCCACTTGTAAAGGTACCCAGACTTATTTACTTTTGTACTGAAAAGTAGACTAGATTCCCCTAGAAAATAATTCAAATTGGCCACGTAAACGGCTCTGTAGATCTCAATATTTATAGGATTTTTCAAATTACTGCCAGCGAACAGGTCGATGGAAGGAGTTTTTTTCTATATCTCTGCTAAACATTCTGCTAAACAATCTTTCCCTAAATTTGTTTCGGTTCTCTTCCCACCACACTCAAATTCTCCTGCCTGCCCCAGCTGCAACCTGTCTCAGCCCAGTGGTCTGAGCTGAGGCAGCATCTGCTTTAGACAAAATTACATCTCAAAACTTTACGATTTCTGCCAGCTGTTGGGAATATGTTTATGGCAGCCAGCATCTTGACCATGTGGCCTAGTTTTACCCACCATGGTTCTTCTTTCTGCTTCATCAGCCATCTAGGCAGAAGGAGTCTAGCCAGCTTCTGCTGCCAACAAAACCTGTAATTCATTTACCTTTTATTCTTTGTCTGTAATATCTTTTTTCTCTGACTATGTTATACATAGCTTCACACTCTAGTCCGTCTCAATTTACCCAGTCCTGTATAATATATCTGTACACTTGATTTCAACTTAACTTTATATAAATGTAAGCTAACTTCATACAACTTAAATTCAACTGTTCTAAGTCTCAAATATTTCTAAATTATTATGTGCCTTTAAATGGTGGTAAACATTTAAGGTTATAAATGTCTATTTCAAGCTAAGAAAATATTTATGCCAACCAGTCTTTCCTATAAGCTGTATATAAATGTTAAGCCTCTATTATCAAAGGGAGTATTTCTCTACCTCTTTGTCCTTTACAGTTATATGTCTAACCTACTAAGTTAAAACCATTTACAGTCAGGCTGCATGGGTCTGAGTAAAACATCCCCCCACAGACTCTCAGCTTAGATCCAGTTTTCCATACAGATTAATTAATTACAGGGATAAAGCCATACCTAGCCACCTATGTGCTTAAGGCAAGTAACTAAAGAATATTTTGTATACTAAAGTATGCTAAACAGTCAGACAGCCCTAAAATGCACAGAGATCTAGAGAATATGGCATTTAAAATGTTTCATTAAAAAGCTTTTATAACAGAGAGACAGGCCAGTTGCTGGCACCACCCATTTTCTCCAAGAAGAGTGATAGACACTGAAGAAGCCACCCACAAAAGTGAACTAGCCACTGAACAATCCTGCCTTGCATCTCAACTGCTGCAAAGGGCACTAAGAACTGTGGAAAAAAGGGCAGTGGAGTCGATCTTCTCCACGTTGCTTGGGCCAATGGTAGGTAAGTCTTCCAAAAGCTCCTAATCCACAGGTCTCATGCTATCAGTGGAAGGCAGACATCTTTAAAGCCACTAAGCTCAACAACTGTGGAGGACCTCAGGGTGGCTTTCCATGCTGCCAGCTAGTAAGTCCCTGTTACTCCCTAATCATTCAGGTAAAATTTTATCCATCTCAAGAACTCTGATGTTTTTGATGACTGGTAGCTTTGTCAGCTTACAGCAGCATCCAAGGCTCAAATTGTTACAAAATAGATTTCATAACTGGAAATCTTAAGGTTGCTAGTATTCATAGCCTTAACATTAATCAATAAAGTTTTAATAAGCTATTAATCCAATTCTGAGGGAGTACTGAACATCGTACTATGCCATTATTCGATCATAACTGTAACTATAAGCTCACAATTAAGGTTCTTTTCATTGTGCTAAGAATCTGCCAGTTGTGTTAATTCTTTCAGCCAAATCATATTAACATGTGTTTGCTGATAAAGTGTCTAATATTTATGTTTCACAAACCCAAAGATTCGTTGGGTTCCAGGGAGCAGAATTGGATCCATTTACAGGTCAGATTCACTCCAAATAATTATTACTCAACTTTTTCTTGGCCGTGTGACTTCCTAACCTGGTCCTGGGACCCCCTTGGAAGCCCCTCCCCCACCTTACTTCTCCCATTAAGTACTAAGACCTAAGAGACATAAACTTAACCTTACCCTCTGCTCTGTTAACATCTTGCCAGGTCTCATAGAGATGCCAGAGCTCCATACAGTCAGGACTGCGATGAAACAACCAGCTACCAGGACGTGTCATCACCCCAGCTTTCTCGGATCCCCCAAAGATGATCTATGCCCCCAAGTCAGCAGGGAGAAGTCTTGAAAACTCAAAGTCCTTATTCCCTTCCCTGCCACACCCAAACCCCACCTTATTAATAACAATAATAGGTGGGAATGTTAGGAACTAGCAGCCAGCTTTCCCCTGCCCCCAAGGATGGGCGGGACACTCATGGCCTTGTCATAACTATGTCAAGCTTTACCTAGCTGCCAGAAGACTCACTTATGCATGTGCAAGCCCCCCTTAAAAGCAAGCACACCCCTCTCTCTGGTGTCTCTCTCTCTGCCCACCTGTTGATCTCTGTCTCCCCCTGTTTTCCTTGGCCAACAGCTACCCCCTTTCTCTCCCCTCTCTCAATAAACTCAACATGGGTGCTAAGTCTCGTTTATGTGTTTTATAGGCATTAGCTACAGCAAAGGAACAACAATAATAAATTAATAATGACAGTACTAATAATAACGATGATGATAATAATAATAAATAATAGTGACACTGATAATGATAATAAAATATAATAATAACAACAGCAGCAGCAATGATAGAATACTAAAAATAACGATAACGATAATAATAATGGTAATAATAATAACAATATTATTGTAAGACCCTCAGAATGAGGAGTCTTCCAGGTTCAGTTGATACCCCAAGAACTCAATATCCAGTCCAGTTGCTGCAAAACGCAAGAAGCTTCACTGAACAGGAGACGTTTGCTCAAACGGGCTCCTCCAGCATGCAGGCTGGGGAGAAGCCCCCCCCCTGGGCCCAGGTGTTTTTAAAGGCAAACCCACTAGCTTAGGGAGGGGGTGGGACCCTCTGTCCACTGAGTATGTGACCCTTGGATGCTGGATGGTCTCGCTATTAGAGTCAGCAGACCTTTGGGCCTCAGGGTGTGCTAATTAATTTTGTCTGGGCAAACCAGCTGCAGCTATCTCTTTGTTTCCTAAGGACCCTATTCACCACCTGTTGACTCACAGGAAAGGAGGGGCAGAAAGGAGGGGCAGTGTGAATTCTTGTCATCTCAGGGCCTGGTGAGAGGAAGCTAGCAAATTCCAAGAAACAGATATTGGTTAGCTTTCCAGGTCAGACCGTCTTTCAAATAACTTCACTTTTTGGTCTTTCACTATTAATAATAGTAATAATAATAGCAAGAATAACAAGACTGATAAATAATTATTAACGGTAATATAAATAACAACAATAATGATAAATGTTAATAACAATGATGATGATAACAGGATTAGTAGTAATAATAATAATAAAAATAATAATAAACACAACTCTGTCAGTCACCGCCTCCCCCGGGAATCTCACACTGGGAGCCCCGCATTGGCATTGGGGCAGCATGGGACACACAGGAAACCCTGCCTCAGAAAAACCCAGAACAAACAGAAAGCGAGAAACTTTAAAAATAATAATAAGCAGTTTTTAACACCGGAATTTCTGGGGCACAAAACCAGGAAGTGGACTTGGGGGACGCAGGGAAATGGAGTCCTGGCCACTCAGAGAGCAAAACCGGAAGTTCCTTGCAGAAAAGAAGGAAGTGCCTACACAGGATGCTGGGAAATGGATTCCTGGATCCTCGGAGCCCAGAAGAAGTTTAGGAACTGAAAAGATCCAAACAATCCTGGATCATGATGGTAACTGTAGTTCAGGGGCCTTGAAGTCCAGAACCGGAAGTGCAAGGTCAAAAAGAAAGAAGCGGCCACACAGCATGCTGGGAACTGCAATCCCAGACCCTCAACAATGGCAACCGGAAGTCTGTCGGTAGAAAAGCGGGAAGCAGCCTCAAAGCATCCTGGGAAATGCAGTCCCAGGATGCCAAAGATGAAAACAAGTCTCTGGGCAGAGAAGCAGGAAGCAGCCACAGAGGATGCTGGGAAATGCAATCCCTGGCCTGAACGTCCAAACCCAGAAGACTCTGGGCAGCCTCCACGAACTAAAACCGGAAGTTTCATGCTGAAAAATCAGGAAGCCACAGCTGAGAACCTTGGGAAATGCAGTCCCTTTCCGCAACACATGAAAACCGGAAGTCCCTGGGCATATAGGCAGGAATCGACCCCACAGGATGCTAGTTGCATTTCCTATGCAGTCCCTGGCATGAACGTACAAACCCGGAAGTCTCTGGGCAGGAAAGCAGAGAGCAGACGCATAGGTTGCTGGGTAATGCAGTCCTGTCCACAGTAGTTACAAAAGTTCCTGTTGGCCTTGGCTCAGGTCTGCCTTGGCTGCAATCTGCGAGCGGAAGTCCTGCCCCATACACGATGATTGGCGTGAATCTCCGCTGCCGGGTTTCCCTTGCCAGGAAGTCCTGCCATTGGTTTGGGCTCCCCCCCTTCTCCAGCTATGAAGATGGCAGACATGGCTTCCGCCCAGTTTACCTGCACTCTTCCTGGCAGGAGGCGGGGCCTGCAGTGATTGACAGCAGAAGGATCAGGAGGGGGGAGACCTGGCCAAGGTCTGTGAGTTCACAGGGGCCACACCCTGCATCCCCAGGGGTTTTACTGTCATGATCTGCACTGACAGGGCCACCAGTGCCGCTGGTCTGTGGGCCCTAGCATTGCTACTTGTTGACCTCAGACTGTGGTAGGAGACTCCTGCCACACCCACCTGGGATGAACATGGTGAGGGGTGGGCTGGATGGCACTCCCTGCTCCTGGTCACCATTTCCCGTGACTACACCGTCCCAACCAAGACCTATCCGACCCACAGGCCACACCCAGACCCTGGCCACACCCTCGGGGGCCTGCCCTTCCTGAATCTGTGCTTCTAGCTCTTGCACCTCCTAACCTGGGAGCTGCCTTGACAGGAAGAAGGGGCTGGCATTGGTGTAGTTGAGTGTGAGGCCCAGAGAGGGTCATTGACTGTGACCTTGAACCTGCAGGGGGCAGTCTAATGGGTGGAGCCTGATGCTGAGCAGTCTGGATCAACTTAAAACCCTGTGGTCCATTTAAATATGTAAATGAGACTGAAGTGTTATGCAAAGGAGGCACTAGTAATTGAGATTATGCAAATGAGCACGGTGCATGCAAATCTGTGAGACTGATTGGGGTTTGAATTCGAATATGCAAATGAGCAAACCGGAGTTGTGTGAATGCATTTTAACATGCAAATTTATGGTGCTTTACATTGTTTTGCTATGCAAATGCATGCAAGTTATCCCATATGTTTGGGATTTTTGACATGCAAATATATGCAGGTTATCTCATTTGGAGGTGTGGCTATGCAAATTAACCCAGACAGTTTCTGTACTTTCTTGATGTCTTCTGAGTCTCCAGGCAGCATTTGAATATGCAAACCAGAGTGCTGGCGGGGGATGGGGCCTCCCCCTGACCCTGCACCCAATGTCACCTGTCCATCTAATGGCAAAGCTGCTCCCTCCAATGCTGCTCATGCTCAACATTATTTAGAAATACAAAAGACACAAGACAGCCAAAACAACCCTGTGCAATAAACAAACTTAAGGAGGCATCACAATCCCAAATGTCAAGCTCTATTACAGAGCTATAGTCCTGAAAACAGTTTGTACTGGCACAAAAGTATACAGAAGCCACTCGGAATCAAATTGAAAACCTTGATCAAACCATATTAGTCTGGAGGTAATCCACAGCATTTCATTTTCTTTTTCTTTTTTTTTATTTTATTTAATTTTATATAATACTCCAATTAAATGAAAACAAACATTTATACACAATATTTGGGAATTTGGGCATTGTTCTTTCCAAACAACTTCCTGCTGGTAAGGGGCGCTGTCTTGCGGGATTCGAAGAAGATTCAGATATCCTAGCTGTAGTCTGTAGGGTTGTTTTGTCCAGCTGTTTTGAATGTAGGATCAGCTTGTACTCTGTTTCAGGCGGTCTGGCATGATCAAACCACATTAGTCTGGAAAGAATCCATATCTTTTCATTTTCTGTGGAAACAAAAATAGAAATCCTTTTCCCCAGTAACTTGTCCTTCAAATTAAATTTTGGAGTCAAAGCATTTTTTTTTTTTTTTAGTTTAATATATTATTTTACATGTCGATCCCAGTTCCCTCTCCCTCCCTCCCTCCCTCTCTCCCTCCTTCCCTCCCTTTTTACCCTCTCTGCCCTCTCACATGCACTCTAAACACCCTCCCCTCCCATCCCCCCACCCCAATTCCATATGTAGGGGAATGCCATCCAGTTGGAGTCATGTAGATCTGACAGGTCCTGTGAAGTAGGGACTAGGGCTGCTCTCATGTCTCTAGATTAAGGCAGTTTTCCCTCCATGGGGGATATGTCCGCAAAGTTCTTTTGTGCACCAGGGATACATCCTGGCTCCACTGACTGAGGTCTCTTAGACTGCTCAGTCCTTCTGGCTGAGACCCATAATCAGGGGGGCCTGAGTCAGTCCCATGCTGGCATCACAGCTATCAGTCTAGTGGACTTTAGCTCATCCTTATTCAGGTAAGCTGTCTGTATGTGTTTCTGCCGCATGATCTTGTTCTCTCCATCTGCGTCTGGGTTCTAGTTTGACTCAGTGTTTATGTATGGGTGTTTGATCCTGTTTTCAACAGGCATTAGTTGAGGGCTCCAGGGAGAAGTTAGTTGTTGATCTCACTCTCCGGGAAGGGCAATTATAATAGCCTTTCCACGGAAGCTCCAAGAGGAAAGAGAGAGTTAGAGAGAGGGAGAGAACATAAAAGAAGGAGCCAATATTGGTTTGAATATAAAATTGAACACAAAGAATGGTCTAGAGAACTACAAGACTGCTCCCAACTAACAATTTGATCTTCCGTGGAGGAGCTGACTAAAGTGTGACAGACGATCTAACTATCTGATTATTTCATTATTGAAATCTGTCTTTTTCTACTCCAGGTAGAGTGGAGTCTGGATCCACCATTTTGGTGTTAAATTGACTCTTCTGATTTGGTTCTTTTTTCCTCCATTCCTTCCTTCCTTCGTTCCTTCCTTCCTTCCTTTCTTTCTCATTTTCTTTCTTTAAATCAATGTTGATAGCAATTTGTAATCTCTCTAGGGGTGAATTATGAGAAATTATCTCTTTATTCATTCATCTTTTTGTTCATCTCTATGATTAAGAACTCAATGACCCTTCAGTATGGAGCAATCATTTAGGCTTCACAGATAAAACACCACCCAATTGTTTAATGATTATTCATTTAATTATGAACATCTGTCTTTAAGTATTCAGTGATCCCTGGAGTTTGGACCTCCTTACACTTCCTTAGCTGTTAAACTAGGATATTGAATGATAATTCATTATTTAATAAATGAATTTAAAATACAGGTGATGTTATGGTCCATAAGTCCCTTTTGGAGTCAGATTTTGGGAGTTGATGTAACATCATCTCATTACTTCATCATTTACCTATATAAATAGATCTTTACATCAGCGATAGGTTTAGGACTTTGTGCCACTTCGTTAGTGTTAATATAAAATGCATACTAAGTAATTATCAATTTAATTTTTTAAACATATCATTATTCCAGGAAGAGATCAGTCTGACTACTACATGTGAGATTTACGTATGCCCCACCATGTCATTATTCAATCATTATTCATTGTACATTAATTATTTAAATCGATGAAAAAGTTGTTATTCTTGACTGGGGTCTGGCCATTCTTCCATGGAGTTAATCGTGTAGCATTATTTAATTATCTAAGTACTACTTCCTTGACAATCACTGGACTGTGGTTCCATCTTATGAACGTTAAGTAAGCAGGATTATCAATTTATTAACTTATTTGTTTGCTTAAGTAATGATGGTGTCATCCGTCATTTGCTGCAGGAGGTCGGTACCAGAAGCAGTGCCCAGAGAATGGGGGACACTGCCTTATACAGTGATTACTGATTACGTAATAGTAGATTTATAACAATCCAATGATTACACGATTTAAAAAAAAATGTACGGTTTCGCATCATCAGGTTCTGAGAGGTTGCAACAGAACACACCCATGAAGGACACAGTGAACACCGATTTTAAAAATGCAATAACAGAATAATCTCCTGATCAGGGAATCTCATCTAAAGAACTCTGTCGTTTTCAAGCTTATGTCACTATAGGCAAGTTGTAGCTTGAGAGACTGGTAAATATGCAAAACTCAAAAGAAAGGGCCCTGCTTTGTTTTTGTGAGAAACTCAGTGAGGCTGTAAGGTTAGTTCATCGGTGGGTAAGCTCCTTTTAGCAGGTGGGAGGGGCACTAGAATGTGACAGAATGTTCATTCATAAATGTTGCCTGGCAACCCTGCTTGCATTCTGTATCCTGGTAACATGGGCCAAGGACCAAATAGCACCTTAGAGTAAGTGTTATCATGGGACATTACAGTCTCCCAAGATAACTATTTCCTGAAACTTTCAATTACAGCATTTGATGCGCCTTAACAAGTCATAGCCACACCTCTGGAAATGTGCCTACAGCTTTTACTTGTTACCAAATTCAAGATTACCTAATCATCAGAGAACATAATCTGTGGAGAAACAGTACAAAGTCTTCTGTTTGTGAATACTCTAGCTCCTAAGAAGTCAAACTATGGAAAAAAAAGATAATAAGACTCACAATTATTCATCAAAAGCTGAGTTTGCCACTGTTGACTTCCTTCAGGAAGGTGATAATCGCTTTGTTAGAGTAGACTTAGAGATTGTAGGATTTCAGTCCATCTCTTTTGAGGCAGCCGTCCAACATTAAATATGTGATATCTTCTAAAAACCCTGCATACACAATGACAGTTCAGCATTTAAACATGTTCCTACTGTGCTCTGCGATTAAATAACTGATGAACCTGGGAGTTTCCCACAATCATGTGGGAGTCAACAGAGACTCAATTGTGTGGAGCATGGCAGACCATTTCATCCTCTCATTATGTTGTTATTTGATTATTACAATAGGACATTAGATAATCCATGATCAGTGGATTGTGGTGACGTGTTGTGGGAGGCAATTATTATAGAACATCTTAATGTCAATTGTGTAGTTCAAATATTTAAATTAATCACGACAGCATCGTTCATGAGCCTGGTTTGGAGCCAACTCAGGGAAGTGGATGATGTTACATAAACTCATTATTTGATTAATTATATAAAACAATGATTATATCGTCAATGACACCTGGAATCTGGTGCCACAGATCATCTAATTACATAATTAATGTATTTAAATTGACAATCTGTGTTAATACTCAAGATAATGTAAATATTTCTATAGTAATGTAAACAACAATCCACCATTCCATGATGAGACTTGTAAAGCTCCCTCTTGTGGAGTTAATGTGCAGTATCATCCCATCCCATTTTATGATTCATTTTTTCAATTGATGACGGTGACATCCTTCATGCCTGGATTCTGACCATGCTCCCCTACCAGTAAAATGCTATATCACCTATTTATTGTGACAGTAATGTATTACTGACTTATTAAATTCTTTAAATTATGTAAACGACCGACAATGACATCACCGTTTAAGGTAAGGGTGCAAATATCTGTCAGGGGCAAGGTTAGGAAAGATGTAGACATGGGCAGAGCATTTTCTGAACGATCTATGCATTTTCCAGAGTACAAGGGATGCTGGGTGATTGAGGCCAGAAGGTTGCAGGGTGCCCTCCGAGAAGTACAAGGACTTCACCAAGGCCGGCACGGTGGTCTGGGTGTTGAATACCTGCTCTTCCTCCACATCTTCACATTGGTTTTGATCTACCATGAGAAAAAAGGACTGGCACTAGCAGGTCGGCACCATTACCCTGACCTGACAGAAGGGTGACAACTTAGAACATGGAAGAACATCTCTCTCTCAGCTATGATGGGGATGTCCCTGCTGCAGCCATCTTTTCAGCTGTTATCAACATTGTGGATACTACTGCTATGCCAGGATTGGGCCCATTATCCCATGTCCTGCCGCACCACAACAGAGATTCAGGTGCTTGTGATGATGTCAGGCCAACAGAATTCATCAGGCAAGTCAGTATGATTATCTGACGATTAATTGATGGCATTTTAAAAATGCGTGACGACAGCATACAGTTTCATACTATGGAACAAAAGACAAATGAGACTCACAATTATTCATCAAAAGGTGAGTTTGCCATTGATGACTTCCTTCAGGAAGGTGATAATCCATTTTTTAGAGTAGACTTTGTGTTTATTGGATTTCAGTCCATCTCTTTTGTGGCAGCCGCCCAACATTAAATATGTGATATCTTCAAAAACGCTGCATACACAATGACAGTCCAGCATTTAAACATGTTACTACTCTGCTCTGCGATTAAATAAGGGATGAACCTGGGAGTTTCCCACTGTCATGTAGGAGTCAACAGAGTGTCAATTGTGTGGAGTATGGCAGACCATTTCATCCTCTGATTATATTGTTATTTGATTATTAAAATAGGACATTAGTTAATCCATGATCAGTGCATTGTGGTGATGCGGTGTGGGAGGCAATTATTATAGACCATCTTAAAATCAATTATGTAGTTAAAATATTAAAATATTTAAATTAATTACGACAGCATCGTTCATGAGCCTGGTTTGGAGCCACCTTAGGGAAATGGATAATGTTACATGAACTCATTATTTGATTATTTAATTATATAAAACAATGATTATATCGTCCATGACACCAGGATTCTGGTGCCACAGATCATCTAATTACATAATTAATAATTTAAACTGACAATCTGTGTTAATCCCCAAGATAATGTAAATATTTGCATAGTTACCTAAACAACAATCCTCCATTCCATGAAGAGACCTGTAAAGCTCCCTCTTGTGGAGACAATTTGCAATATCTTCACATTTTATGATTTATTGACTCGATGATGATGACGTCCTTCATGACTGGACTCTGGCCAATGCTTCCCTGCCAATAAAATGCTACTATTTATTGTGACAGTTAGCGATTACTGACATTTAATTGTTTAAATTATGTAAACGACAGACAGTGCCATCACCGATTACGGTTAGGGTGCCTAAATCTGTCAGGGACAAGTTTAGGAAAGTTGTAGACATGGGCAGAGAATTTTAGGAATAATCTATGCATCTCCCAGAGTACGAGGGATGCTGGATGATTGAGTCCTGAAGGTTGCACGGTGCCCTCGGAGACGTACAAGGACTTCACCAATGCCAGCACGGTGGTCTGGGTTTTGACTATCTATTCTTCCTCCACATCTTTACATCGGTTGTGATCTACCATGAGAAGAAGGGAGTGGCACTAGGAGGTCGGCACCATTACCGAGACCAGGCAAAAGGATGACGACTCAGAACACAGAAGAACATCTTTCTCTCTCAGCTATGCTGGTGATGCCCCTGCTGCAGCCATCTTGTCAGCTGTTATCAACATTGTTATCTAACTATCTGATTATTTCATTATTCAAATCTGTCTTTTTCTACTCCAGGAAGAGTGGCGTCTGGATCTACCTTGTCGGTGTTAAATTGTATCTAGTGAATTCTTTCTTTCTTTCTTTCTTACTCCCTTTCTTTATTTAAATAAATGTTGATATCATTTTGTTATCTCTCTAGGGGTGAATTATCAGAAACTATCTCTTTACTCATTCATTTTTTTGTTCAAATCTATGATTAAGAACTCAATGTCTCTTCAGTATTGAGCAGTCATTTAGGCTTCACATATAAAACACCATCCACTTGTTTAATGTTTATTCATTTAATTATGAAAATCTGTCATACATCGGTTGTGATCTACCTTGAGAAGAAGGAGTTGCACTAGAGATTGGCACCATCACTGAGACCTGGCAAAAGGATGAAGACTCAGAACACGGAAGAACATCTTTCTCTCTCATCTATGCTGGTGATGCCCCTGCTGCAGCCATCTTTTCAGCTGTTATCAACATTGTTGCTACTACTGCTACTTCAGGATTGGGCCCATTATCATACGTCCTGCCGCACCACAACAGAGATTCAGGCGCTTGTGATGATGACAGGCCAACAGAATTCATCAGGCAAGACAGCATGGTTATTTGACGATTAACTGATGGCATTTTAAAAATGCATGATGACAGCATACATTTTCATACCTGGCAAGTCTGCCCAGGAATTGATGATACAAAAAAGGTCAATGGCTTACATATTGAAAGATGTAATTATTAAATTCTTTCTTCATATAATCTGTGATCTCTGAAGTTTGGTGCCACCTTGTGTGACTCAAGTGTGTCGATCTAACTATCTGATTATTTCATTATTCAAATCTGTCTTCTTCTACTCCAGGAAGAGTTGAGTCTGGATCCACCTTTTTGGTGTTAAATTGTATCTTATGAATTTTCTTTCTTTCTTTCTTTCTTTCTTTCTTTCTTTCTTTCTTTCTTTCTTTCTTTCTCTCTTTCTGTCTGTTGTCCTTTCTTTATTTAATCAATGTTGATATCATTGTGTTATCTCTCTGGGGGTGAATTATGAAAAATTATCTCTTTATTCATTCATTTTTTGTTCAAATCTATGATTAAGAACTCAATGTCTCTTCAGTATTGAGCAATCATTTAGGCTTCACACATAAAACACCATCCACTTGTTTAATGTTTATTCATTTAATTATGAAAATCTGTCATTATGTATTCAGTGATCACTGGAGTTTTGAGCCTCTTTAGGGGAGACCGTTGTACCAGACCATCACATCATCTAATGCATCACATACTTCTTTAACTGTTAAACTAGGAAATTAAGTAATAATTCATCATTTAATTTACGTATTTAAAATACAGGTAATGTTATGGACCATAAGTCCGTTTGGAGTCAGATTTTGGGAGTTGATGATGTAATATCATCTCATTACTTCATCATTAACTATGTAAATAGATCTTTACATCAGCGATAAATTTAGGACTTTGGTTTCATATCGTCAGTGTTACTATAAAAGGCCCTCTAATTAATTATCAATTTAATTTTTTAAAACATAATTATTCCAATAAGAGATCAGTCTGACTACTCCATGTGGGATTTAATTATGCAACACCATGTCATTATTCAATCATATTTCATTATATATTATTTATTGAAATTGATGAAGATGTTGTTCTTCTTGACTGGAGTCTGGCCATTCCTCCATGGGTGTTAATCACTTGGCATTATTTAATTATCTAAGTATAACTTCCTTGACAATCACTGGAGTTTGGTTCCATCCTATGAAATTTACTTATGGAGTACTATCCAATTATTATGTTATTTGATTTGGTAAGTAATGATGGTGTCATCTGTCATTTGGCTGCTGTGGGATTGACAAAGAAGGAGATCAGTACCACAAGCCTTGCCCAGAGAATGGGGCCAGTGCCTTATACAGTGATTACTCATTACGTAATAGTTGATTTTTAACAATCGAATGATAAGAAGTCTGCACATAGTGGAAAATTCTTAACTATATCAATAGCTTGGTCTCTAGTAATTTTAAAATGGAATTTGAGTGACCCTGTATTAAGGTGGAAAATTGTATGAGCTTTGTAGGCTGCTTCATACCCAGACTCTCTCATCATCATGATGGCATTATCTGTTTTAGTATTAAAATCAGCAATAGGATTTCCTTCATTTAATGGGCCGGGCAAATCAGAATGCACTCGGAGATGTCCTACAAATATTGGATGAGAGATCCTCCATAGTAGGCTTTGTACGGCTACTAAATGTTCTTGTACATGAGACACTGGAGCTATATAAGCAGCAGTTTCTAAGGGAGCCAATATATGGTACACATATTTACTATCCGTGTTTAAGTTAAATGGTTCATCAGAAAAATGCTGAAGGGTTAATTGTACTGCAGCTAGTTCTGCAAATTGTGCAGACTTCACTTTAAGTATAGAGCGTTTGATAATGGGAAAAGAAACAACTACTGCACAACCATTTGAAGAGCCATCTGTAAACACATTATGGGCCCCCTTCAGAGGACTTTGGGAAATAACCTTGGGGAAACACACAGGGTGATTTTTAAAAAAATGAGCTAACTTACTGGAAGAAAAATGACTATCAAAGCAGCAGGGTGTGGAACACAAGAAATGTGCCCACTCCTCATCAAACTGTTGAAGCCATTGTATCTGTTGTTGAGTATATGGATTAACAATTAAATCCGGCATCTTGCCAAAAACTTGAATACTCATTTTGTATGAGTTTAGAATAATAGCATGCATTGCCTGAGGATAAGATGTAACTGTCTTTCTTGGGGATGCATGTTCATGCACCCATAATATAGGACCAGTTCGCCAAAACACCGCAGTAGGGGAATACGCTGAAGCAAAGACTAATAACATCAAGTTCTGAGTATAGTCAATATAATTTAAATGTGCAGATTGGAGACATTTTTGCACAAGTTTTATACATTCTCGCGCATCAGGCGTTAAGGTGCGTGGAGAAGTGGGGACAGAATTGCCTTGTAAAATATCAAATAATGGTCTAAGCTGCCCAGTGGTTAGGGCCAAAGTAGATTGAACCCAATTTATGTGTCCCAATAATTTTTGAAAATCATTAAGGGCGGTCAGATTATCCAGCCTTAAAGTAATCTTTTGAGGAGGGATACCAGAAAATAACATTTGATGACCCAGGTATTGATAGGGAAATTCTTGTTGCAACTTTTCTGGGGCTAATCTTAAGCCAGCTAGTTGAAGATTATATTGCAATTCCCCAAAAGCCTCATTCACTTCCTTAGAATCCGGGCGGCTAAAAGAATATCATCCATATAATGTATAATATATAGGGATTGAAATTTCTCTCTAACGTGGGCAATGGCCAATTGTACAAAATTTGACAAATAGTGGGACTATTGGCCATTTCTTGAGGCAACACCATCCATTGATATCTCTTACAGGGCTCTTTAACGTTAATAGAAGGAATGCTAAATGCAAATCATTCATTATCTGAGGATGTAAAGGAATGCTAAAAAAGCAAACTTTTAGGTCAATAACTAATAAATGATAGCCTTGAGGAATACCCACAGAGGAAGGCAAGCCAGTTTGTGTTGCTCCCATAATTTGCATACAATCATTAACAGCTCGGAGATCTTGTAAGAGTCTCCATTTTCCAGATTTTTTCTTTATAACAAAGATTGGGGAATTCCATGGGGAAGTGGAAGGAACAATATGTCCTGTCTCTAATTGTTCCTTTACAACTAGATGTGCAGCCTATAACTTTTCAATAGATAAGGGCCATCGCTCCAGCCATATTGGGTTATCAGTTTTCCAGACAATAGGAATGGGAACAGGCTGTATAGCAATAGCCCCTAGGGGAAAATTTCCCAGCCCAGAGCAATCTCCGGCTCTTTTGACAATTAAATTTTTGGATGTAACAGACTGAGGGTCATCTTGTAGGAATTTACCCAGTCTTTTTTCTTGTATATAACCTTGGTCAGCCAGCATATTTTTAACAGGCTCAGTAGTAAGGACTGCTCCCATGGCCTGAAGCACATCTCTTCCCCAAAGATTAACAGGTATATGACTTAACATAAAAGGCTGAAAAATTCCTGTATGTCCTTCATCATCTGACCATTTAAGAAACTGAGTACTACGTTCTGGAGCCATAGTAGTTCCTACTCCTTGTTAATGAGTGGAGGCTGGCTGAAGAGGCCATGCTTGTGGCCAATGTTTTTTTGCTTTTTTGAGGAATCTGCTCCCCCTGTCCCCAAGTCCAGAAAATTGTCTACCTTGTAACGTAAGGGTGAGCATGGGGGCGCTGTTCAAGAGTTGATACCCAAAAAGTACCCATGGAGCCTGTGGACCCAAAACCAGCAGATCCCCTGATGTCCTTTAAAAAGGGGTTGTTGGTTTGAACATAGTGAGAAGAACCAATTGCGCTATCTGAGCATCCTGTGGTATCATTAATACCCCCATTTTTGCCCTAAACATGATTTTTATTTCTCCTTGAAAGTCTGAATCTACTATTCCTGGAATAACTCTAATTCCTTTGAACAAGGCATTATTGCGTCCTAACAATAGCCCTATTGCTCCTGGGGGAAGAGGCCCAAAGACTCCTGTTCTCAAGGCTTGAGTACCAATTGTGGTGTTAATATTGCTCGGGTGGCAGAACAGAGGTCCAATCCTGTGCTGCTTCCTGCGGTACCACTGTTAAGGTCCTGGACATAAAGGGGTTTCTCTGAGGGATCATCTGTATTGGGCGGGTTACAGGTGTATCCATTGCCCTGGGCAATGTACATCTGGGCTTGAGAGGCCCCAGGCTGGCCCCGCTTCCAGTTTCCCTGAGCTGGTAAAGGATTACCAAGCGCACCTGTCTTTTACCTACATTCCTTGCTCCAATGATGACCCTTATTGCAACGTGGGCAAAGCCCTGGCCTAGGGCTCAATTGCGTTGCCACACCCTGGAGGCAGTTCCTTTTGAAATGTCCTAGCTGTTCACATCCAAAGCTACTCTTTGGTCTGGCTCCTCTATTGTTCTCCCCTCTTTTCATAACTGAAGCTATAACCTGGCCCATAATGTGAAGACAATCTATGTCCCGACATATGCGTATATAGTAATTAATTCTTTTGGACTTATGGGGACGTAAAGCCTCTTTACAATACTTGTTTGTATTTTTGATTGTTAATTGTTTAACTATAGGCATGGCATTTTCAACATCACCAATAATGTGTCCTGCCAGCTGTAGGAGGTGGTCTGCAAATTCTGAGTAGGGCTCAGACAGTCCCTGCAACATCTTAGATAGTTGATCTCTTGCAGCCTTATTAGTCAAGGCTTCCCAAGCTCTAGTAGCAGCAGCAGTAATTTGTGCATAGACCTCTAGGTCAAAAAGAATTTGAGCTGTAATGATAGCATATTGACTTCTATTTGTAGCATTCGAGAGTATATCTAAATTCCTAGCAGGAAATCTGGCATCAGCATTATTTGTGCGGTTCTTTATAAAATTCTTGAAATTTGCCTCTCCAGAGCAAAAAGTCACCCACATTTAGTAAGGGTCTACAGAGCTGCATACAATCACTAGGGGTGCAATTTAACACTGGGAAAGACTCAAAAAATTGAGTAAAAGGACCATGGGCCCATAAGCAGTGACAGCCTCTTTATGCTGTTTTATATCCTTAAAATTTAATGGGCTGTGTTCCCTAACGCTGTTATCTGAGGATCCATTGCCTCAATCATTGGAAACATCTGTCTTTCCTTTTCTAATGCTTCTATTTTGTTCTAAATCTTGTATTTCTTTAAAAGTCCTATTCCTCTATGCCTTTTCTTTTATTTTATTGCAATGAATTCTTTAGATGTCTTGTTTTTAATCCTGGTGCCCTGCCTTTTCAATAGGGCCATTAATTGCTATTTGAGCTTTTCCTTATAGTTTTTGGCATCCATACTTCAATACACCCTCATTCATTTATTTTTGCCGGCCGGCGTTCGAGGGCAATCTCTTAGGTGATCCTTTCTTTCAGATCTCGGTGGGACCTCCACTTGTAGCGCCCGAGCTACCATCTCTACCACGAGTTGGGCGAAGGCCTAGAGATTGAAATAAAGACAAGACAGCTAGTCATTCGTTCAATGGCAAAGTTGGAACACCACATGCCGAATGCCGTTTATTGAAAGGGAAGAACGGGCTTAAATACCGACTTATAACACAGTGGAAAATTACAGGAATTTTTTGGCTTAGCTCCTCCCTGTGTTGTCACAAGGTGTGTGTCCCAAGATGTGTTGTCACAAGATGTGTGTCACAAGATATATTGTCACGGAAAGAGTACCATGAAAACCCTTGGGACAAGAGTTCCCGCCAACAGCTTCAGGCTAGCTCAAGGTGCCTTGGGGGTCCATGCAGGGCCCTACATTAAATGATGTTTTTGATAATGATTATCTATCGTTCCTTCAAACCCACATTGCAATATGGCCCAATTTTCGATAGTGCCACACAAGATCTTAACCTGGTGACAGTAGTAAAGCACCACAAGTAGTGCTGGGGGCAGTCAAAAAAATTGAATGCTTTGTTGCATTCCACTATGAGGCAAACTAACAACTGCTGTGGGATAACGTTCTATTGCTTTAGCTGGGGAGATTTTGGGATGAATCCAAAGCAATGATCCGACCTGGCATAACAACCCTGTAGTCTGAATTTAGGTAGGGAGAATGCATAATGTGATAGCTTGACCTTCCTTCCCTCTAGATAGAAATGCATTTTGTAGTCTTTCCTCAACTTTACATAAGGCTTCTCTCGCTTCAACAGTCAATTGACTAGGAGAATCAAGAGCTGGATCCCCTACTAATATATGACATAATGGCTTTAATTTGTAATTTGGCAACTTTAAATAACTCCTAATCCAATTAACATCTCCTAATAACTTCTGAAAGTCATTTAATGTTTTTAAATTATTCTTTCTCAACGCAATCTTTTGAGGAACAATTTGTCTTTCATACACTTTGGTTCCTAAATAATTAACAATCTTATCCTTTTGAGCCATTTCAGGGGCTATAAATAACCTTTACCAATAATTTAACCAAATCATCATAAGCCTGATCTAAAATTTGTTCATCCTTGGCCACCAACAATATATCATCCATATAATAGATGCATTTCAAGGCATGAAATTTCCATCTTAACACTAGTAGTCATGCAATTTCTATTCAGGGCTTCAACTTGGGCTACAGTAAAAGAAGCTGAAATCCCATATGTTCTCATAGACTCAGCCAAAACCTTGATGACCTTTAAGTCTAAAAGCTCCTCATATCTATTGCATTGGGCATCCTGGAAAACAGGAAAAGCTAGACCAAGGTCAGTTTGCACTACTCTCCACACCTCAGGGAAAAGGAATGCCCTGTCCTTCGGCCCCACCCTTGCTCCATCTGATAAGGGGAGCCGCCAATGGCTTTATTCCAGGGGGATCCTCCTCCTTCTTATATCGCCATTTCTCCTTCTCTTCCCCTCTCTGTTCTCTAAGGGATTGTTTCTGAACCTTTTTCTGCAATGGCCTGCAATTCCTCGTCAGAGTCTGTTTCATCCATATCAGACTCCCCTGTGCTCTTAACCTCTTCTGATCTTTCTTCTGGTATCATTTCTATCACAGCTTGCTCCTTTTCCACTGCCTCTCTACAGCATTTCTGGTTCTCAGTGCAGCTATGCATTAACATCCAAATGGTTCTGACTCCAGGCTTTAGCATCCCTTGTTCCCAAGGGAAGTCAAGATCCCTGCCAAACTTGTCCCAGCACACTAACATAAGGTCTCCCGCAACTGTGAAACCAAGGTGCAATGGCATCGCATTCGCCCAGAAACCTCTTTAATGTGCTTTTCTTTAATTTAAGTTTCTTTGACAAAAGTAGCTCCTGAAGAGCCAGAAAAATTGGATGAGACTGAGATGTCCCCGTTTTAAAAATTTTACTTTCGGTTCGCTAGAACCTCTTGCTCAATGCATGAGACTTTATTGCCACTTATCCCTGAGGTCCTTATTATCCCACTCTTCCTAGGGAACCTTATTGCCGCTTATTTCTGAGGTCTTTATTGTCCCACCTTACCTTGGGAACTTTCCAGTGCTGCCCTGACTGCAAGAAGTTCTGATCCCCTTCCCGGCAAGGGCCACCAGGTGTCGCTCCCAACCTCAGCCTGCAAGGAAGATGCAACTCGGGCAAGATCTTCTTCAAGTAGTTTATTCAGGATCCTTGAACATGCTTCTTTTTCTGACTCCGGGGAAATGCCTGCAGTGCCTTAAATCTCCTTGCGCTGACAAACCCCATTGAGCCACGGGGACCCTGCAGATAGGCTGCTCTTATACGGAAGCAAGCAAGCTCAACAGCCTGGGCCAAATAAGGAATTTTTTTTTTACCATAGAGAGTGCTCACCATCTGGAAGGTAGAAGCCTGCGCCATCTTAAGGCAAGACACTTCGTAGCTCTCTACACCCTCGAAATATAATAATCAAACACTTAGCATACAGAATAGAGAAAGAATATTAAGAGCAATGAAGAAAAAAGACAGATAACATATAAAGGTAGACTTATCAAAATTACACCTGAGTTCTCCATGGAAACCATCAATGCCAGAATATCCTGGATAGATGTTCCACAAGTATTAAGAGACCACAGAAACGAGCCCAGGATACTATACCTAGAAAAAACTCTCAGTCACTATAGATGGAGAAAACAAGTTATTTAATGACAAAACGAGATTTTCAAAATATGTATCTACAAATCTAGCCCTACAGAAAGTATTGGAAGGAAAACTCCAACCCAAGGAAATTAACTATGCCCACGAAGATTGTAGGCAACAGATAATCTCACTACACCATTAAAATCTGACCACAATTCTTCACTGACCTTGAAAGGATCACATTCAACTTTATATGGAAAAACAAAAGACCCAGGATAGCCAAAACAACCCTGTGCAATAAAAAAAACTTCAGGAGGCATCACCATCCCTTACTTTAAGCTCTACTACAGAGCTATAGTTCTGAAACAAGCCTGGTATTGGCACAAAAATAGACATGTAGACCAATGGAATCAAATTGAAATTCCTGAAATTAACCCACAAACCTATGAATACCTGATTCTTGACAAAGCTGCTAAATGAATACAATGGGTCGAGGACAGCATCTTCAACAAATGGTGCTGGCACAATTGGATGATGGTTGTAGAAGACTGCAGATAGACCCATGTCCGTCACCATGCACAAAACTCAAGTCCAAATGGATCATAGACCTCAACAGCAAACTAGCCACATTGAACCTCTTAGAAGAGAAATTAGGGGTTACCCTTGAACAAATTGGTATAGGAGTCCACTTCCTGAACATAACTCCAGGGGCTCAGACACTGATAGCAACAATTAATGAATGGGACCTGACTGGTGGTAGAGTGGAGGTCCCACCGAGATCTGAAAGAAAGGATCACCTAAGAGATCGTCCTCGAAGGCCGGCCGGCAAAAGTAATTGAATGAGGGTGTATTGAAGGATTGGTGCCAATAACTGTAAGGAAAAGCTCAGTGGGCAATTAGTGGCCCTATTGAAAAGGCAGGGCACCAGGATTAAAACAAGACAGCTAAAGAATTCATTGCCATAAAGTAAAACAAGAAATGGCATAGATGAATAGGACTTTTGAGGAAGTACAAGATTTAGAAGAAGGCAGAAGTGTTAGAAAAGGAAAGAGATGTGTTTCCAGTGATAGAGACAGTGGATCCTTAGATAACAGGGTTAGGGAGCACAGCCCATTAGATTTTAAGGATATAAAACAGCTTAAAGAGGCTGTCACTGCTTATGGGCCCATGGTCCTTTTACTCAGACAATTTTTGTGTCTTTTGCAGCTTTAAATTGTACCCCTAGTGATTGTATGCAGCTCTGTAGAGCCATGCTGAGTGGGGGTGACTATTTGCTCTGGAGAGGCGAAGTTCAAGAATTTTGCAAGGAAACTGCGCAAAGTAATACTGTTGCCGGATTTCCTGCTAGGAATTCAGATATGCTCATGAACGCAACAAGTGGACGGCAATATGCTACCCTTGCAACTCAAATTCTTTTTGACCTAGAGGTCTATGCACAAATTACTGCTGTTGCTACTAGAGCTTGGGAAGCCTTGCCTAATGAGGCTGCAGGAGATCAAATATTCAAGGTCTTGCACGGACCATCTGAGACCTATTCAGAATTTGCAGACTGCCTCCTACAGCTGGCAGGCCGCATTTTTGTTGATGTTGAAAATGCCTCTGCCCACATGTGGCTGACAAACTTTTCACCAGTGATGGGTAAGACATAGGGGGCATATTGCGGTAAATAAGGATCAGGATAAACAAATAGGCCGAATAGATGTTTATTCAGGGTGAAATAACTTACAACCTAGACAGATGAACACCAGGAAATTCAACCTGATCCTCTCCTGTCCGAGTCACGCCAGAAAGAGAGAGCGCCTTCCTGGCCCCCTCCGACCTCCTTCCTCAGGTCCTCTCCGCCCATCGCTCCACCCCCCAATGGGCGTGGTCAGTGCTACAGAAGGACTATCTCACTACAGGGGCAAATATCCAACCTAAGCCAGAAAGGTTACAGGCCTGGGTGACATCTCCAATGACGGGAAAGGAATTATGCTGATGTCCTCTGTCACCTAAGACAGGTGTTAGTTTATATTAAAAGAAAGGGGGTCCTGTAGGGCCCTGCATGGACCCCCAAGCTACACCAGTGCCCTGCTAAATTCTTTTATATTTGCATTTTCTTTCCTGTAGATTAAAAAAAAAAAAGCCCTAAATTATGTGACTTCTGTATAACAACGATTATCTTTAGCTACAATGGCGGTCACTTCCGCACTTCCTGTGTGACACCTTTCTAAAAACAAGGCCATCAGTGGTCTGGTGCGTCAACCTTGAACTACCTGTAATTCCAATACTAAGGAGGTTAAGGGAAGGAGGCAGCCAGTCTAGGCAACATAGTAAACCTCTTTCTCAAACACACACACACACATACACACACACACACACACACACACACACACACACACACACACACATTCTGAGAGCCAAAGTTGCATACTGTTGTCTTCTAGCACCTAGGAAGTAGAGGCCGGAGAATCAGGACTGCAAGGTCCTTTATGGTATATAGAGAGCTCAAGATGAATGTGCACTGTATGAAACCTTGTATAAGGAAGGAAGGACACCCAAAGACTGACACAAAAAACTTCACCAAGAAAAAAAAACAGATCAAATCAAATCCTTACCATCTTTAATATTTATTCTTAGTCAACAAAGTATTGCAAACAATATCCTCATTATTTTAAGAACATTTTAATATTAGGAGTATTTTGTGAACTGAAAAAATAAAAACCTCGCAAGGGCAACATTGAACATCAACAAAAGCAGACATAGGATACATACACACTCACATACATAGGACACCTCTAAAAAGAAATATCAATCCCTAACCCTAACAGGTAGATATCAAGTATCATTCTTTCTCCACGTGCACTTTAAAGATGAGTAGTGAGGTACTACTATATAGAAATCCTAGCTTTCCCAGAATGTGAGACAGTAAATTAGGCTACAATATAGCTATATACCCAGGAGTTCCACACCAGCCATGGCATCTCCACAGAAATGAAAACAAAATTTAAAAACTTAGGTAAGTACTTTGCTGTCAGTAAGGCAAAGAATGGAAGTGTTGATCCTCCATTTACTCACAATTACTTTGAGACAAATGCAGAAAAATAAGAGAAATATATTACACCATATGCATTCCACCTTCATGAATCCACTTTATAGCTGAGCCTCCAGTGCTTAAATTCAGTGATGAATACTCAGTTAATTACAGACTAGTCAGCTGTAGCATCTCTAATACGAAAAGGAACTACTGCACTTCCCCAGGTATAAATCTCAAGTCAAATTCTAAAGTGCTGCAAAATAGGTATAAACTTTAGTCCCAAAAATGACAGCAGTGCTTGATGTGGTGGAACCAGGTGCACACACTCTAGTACCTCAGAGACAGTCAGCTGTGTCTCCTGTTCCTAATAGTAAGGGAGATGACAGCTGAAACCCATCATTGAACTCAGCAGCTTGCTCTGAGTTCAATGAGGACTTGAATAAAATGCTTCAGAGTGGTGGCTTGGAGTGTGTTCCAGAGAGTATTGTTGGAAAAGAATTGGAGACAGGTGGCACCTCCAGAGCGGTTGGCTTTTTAGGACACCAGAGATTATCTGGCTGGTACACAGAATGGAGAAAATCAACTAGAAACCACAATACAAGGGGAAACCTCTCCTGGAGTTGGAGGGCTGGATTACTTTGAATTTAATAAAATGCAGAGGTCAAGGTGTCCATGGAGGAACAGGAATTCTGTGTAGGGTCAGCAGAAGCCCCATTCATTTCATCCTCTCATTTCAACCCAAAGGGAGATGAGTCTTTGTGTGGGGATGAGGAAATGGGGCAGGTGTTAACTGGAGGATCTTGGAGTCTACTGCTCATGTCTAATGTTCTTTGGCCATGCATGGTATTTTCGTGACTATTTTCTTCAATTCTTTGTATATTTTGGACATCAGTCCTCTGTCAGATGTAGGGTTGTGAAGATCAAATTCCAGTCTGTGGGCTGCCGTTTGGTCTTGTCCACTGTGTCCTTTGCCTTACAGAACCTATTCAGTTTGAAGAAGTCCCACTTATTAATTGTCGATCTCATTGTATGTACTCCTGGAGTTATGTTCAGAAAGTGGTCTCCTCTACCAGTTGTTCAATGGTATCCCCCCTTTCTATTCTAAGAAGTTCCATCTGGTTGGAAGTAGGTTGAGCTCTTCGATCCATTTGGACTTGAGTTTTGTGCATGGCTATAGACATGGGTCTATCTGAACTCTTATACACACCATCATCCAGTTGTGTTAGCAACATTTGTTGAAGATGCTTTCCTCCCTCCTTTTTATACTTTCAGTGTTTTGTCAAAAATCAGGTGTTTGGAGGTGTTAGGGTTAATATCAGGATTTTTTATTTGATTAAATTGGTATACCTGTCTATTTTTGTGCCAATACCAGGTGGTTATCAGCCCTATAGCTCTAGAGTAGAGCATGAAGTTGAGGATGGTGATGCCTCCTGAAGAACCTTTATTGCACAGGGTCATTTTGGCTATCCTGGGTCTTTTGTTTTTTTCACATAATGTTGAGTATTATCCTTTCAAGGTCAGTGAAGAATCTTGCTGGGATTTTATGCGGAATGCATTGAATATGCAGATTGCATATTCACAAGAACACATAAATATTAGGTTTTATAACAAACTTTACTAATAAAAGAGATAATAAAAGTGCAAGTATAGGAATATACAAAGCTATAGTAGCATATTTGAATCTTTTTACTGAAGTTAGAGTTTATCTAGACAAAAAGAATTGCATCAATAACAAATAGTCCTAATCTTTAGGAAAATTATTTCTCTCAGTCTCTACATCCCTAAGTTAATTCTAGAACTTTTTGTACTTTGGTTCTCTCTTGTTGTCTCCCATCTATGTTTTGGAACAGTCACTGTCAGATGTTGAAGTTCCCATTGAAGCTATCATACCCAGTTTTACACTAGTATAGTAGATAAATTTCATTAGATTGCAGAAATTAAAGAGTGTTAATTGGGACATACTTGTAATGAGTAATCAGTGAAGAAATAAATATATTCTGTCTCTAGATTTAAAAAGCCTATATATTTGGGGAAGATATTTAACTCCATGTTCAGAGGCTGTAGCTTCCACAGTATAGAAAAAAAAAACATAGGAAACCATCACTGAATATTTATCCAAGAAATTGCTTAAAAACAGGGGGTCCCTTGAGGAACACTATGGGCCAGTTCAATCCCCAGAGGATATTTAAAATAAGTAGTCAAACAAAGTTGGGACAATGGAAGGGGTATGTATGAATGGAAAACAGAAATTACTTCTTTTAATTACAAAGGCACTTCATAACTGTGCATACTATCTGCCTTCCTGCTCCCCATAGCTACTCTTACTCCCTTCCTTCAGGGTGCATGCAAACCTGTCTAGGCCAAATCTATAGTTATTTAGATAGGAGACAATCATCATCAAGACACAGGCATCCTGTAGCAGGAAAGGTAATGTCTTAAGGACAAAAGGAGTTATTGGAGCTCAATGAACTCATGAAAATTTGGAATGCATACCCATATACCGGTTGAGAAAAATCAGACTGGCAGACTAAATTCCAGGACGGCCAAAGCACAAAGAAGCCATGTAAGGATATAGATGATGAGATCTACTTTTAACTGCTTGGTGATAGTGAACATGTTTAATCCCAGGACAAAGGGGGCAGCCTGATTTTCTGAGGTTGATGCCAGCCTCAGGGTTCCAGGGCTGCACTGACAAACCTGTTTTGACAACAAAAAACAAAACAAAACAAAACAAAACAAAACAAATCAGATAAAAGAAGAATCAGATCCACCTTCTAGTGGTAGCCAGCAAGTATACAGGGTATTGAAGGAGGAACCTCTCCCTCTTTGGCTGCTAACCCTTGCTCTGGCTACCAAATGTATTCATTTACTACCATCAGAGCCCATGTCTTTGTAATTTTGGTATATAATGACCAGCTGAGACATCCATCTTGATAAACTAAAAAACCTCTGTACACCTAAGATTCCCATTGGTAGGCAACCATTGTTGGACTAACTAGATCACAGCTTGTGAGACATTATAATAAATCCACTTTCTACATGTATGGTGAGATTCATCATACATTCTGATTCTTGTAGAGAACATTGAATAATGTACTTGGTTTTTGTTGGGAGCCGGCCTTGAGTCACATCCTCTTGCAGAATTACTTTTACCTTAAAACTCTAATTGAGCCTTATCTTGGTAAAACAGAAAACTTAAACAAGCAGTCTGTTTCACTAACCCCAGGAACTGAGGTGAACCAGACAGCAGGAAATGAGATAAGCAGACATTTATGGTCTGAGGTTTATGCCCTGGGACATTACCAGAGCCCCAGATTGGGCACAGTTACCCCTCCCCACTTCCTCCCTGCTTTGCTTTAAAAACCTCTCTTTGGCCTAATAAAATTGAGACCTTGACAATCCATTGCTTGGTCTCATTCCTTCTTTCTCACCCATTTATTTTCAGGTTCTAGCCCACCTCGACCCATAAATAACATGGTTCCTCTGGTCGGGGTAGGTTTTTGTTTTCTTTTCTTTTTCTTCTTATCAGTGAAGATGTATTGGCTAACAATAGTGCTCACAAATACATGCGTCCTAGTTCAATTCCTCTCCAAATATTCAATTTTCCATGAAGACTACTCTTCTCATTATTATGCATTTGCCAAGTGTTTGCTCTCAGTTTCTGGGATAAAACTCTACATCCATGGAGCCATCATCCAGCAATCTGATAGAAGAAAGACATATTATCTTTTTTTTGAGATCTGGTACCTGCTTTTCTTTCCTGATTGTCTGAAGTTCCCAAGACAACCAGGTAAAAAAGTTACTTTAGTTCACATAAATTCAGTTTTATACCAAATAACAAATATTGATTTTTATATACCTAAATCTCTGTGTAGTAAATAAATATTCTGAGCTCCCATCCAACTCGTTCACCAAGAATAACTCAACCCACTTAATTATGTATAGTTAACTAGCCACACTGTGTCTAGGAGGAAGAAAGGAAAATTCCTGTGAACTGCAGGAAGTTAGCTGGGGTCAGCTATAGAACAAGTTTTATAGAAATGCACATCTCTGCTGACATAGAAAAGTCTTTGTTTGTGGTAGAAGGCAATCAGGACCCATTGTAATTTGTCCTTAAGTACTCTGCATCCAGCTATGAGGTACTCTTATAACTAAGGCCTTACTAGCCAATCAGACCCCAAGGTGGCCTGCATGTCAGAAGAAGTACAGAGCCATTCTGGCCTGGATTTGAAGAGAAACTGGAGGCAGTGGTTTTGTGTACTCTGCTTTTAGGAAGGGCAAATTGGAAAACCATAGCACGGTGAGTGAGGGTCTGCTGTCCTCAGATGGGTAGTGGGAGATGGTGAGGTATGGGATCCAGTGTGGAGGGTATTTCCTGAGTTGTCATACAGTCCATAAAATTCCCAGAAGTGAGAGGCAGGCCTCTAAATAACTGTTCTGTGGGCTGTATCTGCTCTGAGCACTGGTAGCAGGGAGGTGTTTGTAGAAACATCTATTTCGTCAACTTCTACATACTTTTGGTGCACCCACTGAAAGCATGGCGACAAACTTCCAGAGGCCTTTTAGGTAAGTATCTTTTAGTTCAGCACTTTGCATTTTACTTTTATGTGTAAGATCCATTTATTGTTAATTTTCTGCACATTGTAAAAGACATCTCATGTAAGGGTAGCACTTCACTATTGAGCAGTGATCTACAGGAGTAAATTTGTAACACAAAGGATTTACAAGTGCTTTGGAGATAGTTTGTCTCACAAAGTAGAATTTAACTGAGGTAGTAGTGCCTCTAAAACACACAAAGATAAGTGTATGTTGACCAGACCTGATAGAATTTTGAATCCCAAATACACATTTATTCACCATGATTTTCCAGACATTTGACTCCAAACCATTACAAAGAAGCCACTCCTGTTTTATAACAGCATGTAGTCCCTTACTGATATCAAAAAAAAAAAAAAAAAAAAAAAAAAAAACACGCACACACACACAAAAACTGGCCCATAACCAGCTGCTCACAGAAATATTAAATGTACACAAGCAACCTTTAGGCCCAGTATGCCATATAGTTGCAGTTTTCTTCTCCAGAAAAGCATAGTTCTACCAGATTGGCAATAGGAAACCAGATTTTAAAAAGTAAACCAATGATGTATGAGTGGCCAGATAAAGCACAGCTTTCATTTAGGCTCTCAGGCAGGCATGACAAACATTCTTGGGAGAGATAGTAACAGCCTTGTCTAGGCCTTGGGAGCTTTCCCTAAGGCCCTGGTGTATTAAACATAAAAGAGTGTATCTTGTCCAAAATCAGGTATTTGCTGGGGAGAGCTGATGATTGTTTGGAACACAGCCTTAGTAGACAGGTTATTTCAGGTCTGTAGATCTAAACTACATAGAAATATGTTTCTCAGTCCCAAGGTCACTGTGGGCTTAGTCAGTAATAATCATGAGATACCCTGTGTTCCCCTTGTGTGGCTTTGTTTTATTGGTCTTCTCCTGAGTGTCTCCCATTGAAAGACTTCAAGGAAATCTCCTGTTTCCTTCCCTTTCCTTCCTGGAAGTAGTGTAGAACAGTCTATTCTCCTTAAGAAGCTTACTTGGCATGGGAAACTTCTCCCCATCCCAACATTTTTTTTTATATATTTTCTACCTTCTACATTTACCAATACCTTCACCTCAGTATCCTACATGTGAAGCAGGTCCATCAGTTTCAGGTATCTGATGTCCTTAAGAAATAGTATTTTGAACACATTTGCTGTATAATCGTCTCATCTCGCTTAGTAGGTAGACATTGAAATTGTTCAATGTCTAAAATAGAGCTTGAACTTAAAAAGCCATTTAAGAAGGATAGAATATATTAAATGCAAACATATGTCTAGGCTGGCTCCTGTTCGAGTATTTTCTAAGATAGATACATGTTAGATGTATTTGTTTTTATAGATCTCCACTGTGGGTGAAATGATTTTTCCCTGGGAAGGCATATTAAGGCTATAAAAGATGCATTTTCATCCTGTTGGAAGAATGTTTATGAGGCAAGCTCTTATGTTGATGCAGGTGACATTAGTTGTAGTCTGTTGTTCTCCAAACAATGGCCTTGCTGTGTTCTGTACTATTCCTTCAAAATTCTTAAATTACTGTAACCTCAGAGATTTAAAATATCCATTAGTGTCACTTAGGGAACTATCCAGTGCAGTCACAGGAAAAGGATTCGCATGTGGAGCATTGCCTCTGCTTTCAGATCAGAATAAGCGAAATTATTTACACTGAAGGAGGATTCAGGGTTAGCAACCAGGTGCTGGAATCACAACTATGAAAAAAGTACATGACTGTGGTAGGGGGAGTGATTTTGTAATTTCCCATCATGTTTGAATCCATGCCATGTGTATGAATACAGACCAGAGTATGTGGGTATACAGTTTGGGAAGCTAGTTCTGAGCCAATGAAGGTTGAATTTGACAATAGGTAACTCTCTTTGTGGAGAAATGTTCACTCCTGCATGACACACTAATATCAGCTCAGACGTTTGAGAAGATCATTGACTATGTGTAAGGTTACCATGCTCAATACAAAATAACAGCATATGGGCAGTATCAGTCTATCTCTTCTTAATTACTGCTCTATTTTGTTTGTGATCTATCAAATTTCTGAAGATCAGATTACTAAGCTGAGTCAATATTTAGCTACACACTTTGTTAAGTGTAAGTCATTAGTTAGCCACAAACTAACCCACTAGTTAGTCACACATACTAACTCACTAGTTAACTACATACACTATGTCACCTGTTAGACACACACCTAAGTCACTTGTTTGCAAAACACATGAAGTCACTAGTTAGGCAAACACCTAAATCAATAGTCATCCACCCACATGCCTATGTCACTAGTTAGTCACTGCTTCCTGAACATAACTCCAGGGGCAAAGACACTGAGAGAAACAATTAATAAATGGGACCTCTTCAAACTTAGAAGCTTCTGTAAGGCAAAGGACAAAGTGGACAAGACCAAACATGCACCCACAGACTAGGTAAAGGTTTTCACCAATCCTGTATCTGACAAAGGTCTGATCTCCAAAACATACAAAGAACTCAAGAAACTAGTCAACAAAACACCACATAACCCCATTAAAAATGGCATACAAAACTGAAGAAAGAATTCTAAATAGAGGAAATCAAAAAGGTGGAAAGACACTTAAGAAAATGCTCCACATCCTTAGCTATCAGGGAAATGCAAATCAAAAAACTTTAAGATACCATCTTACTCCTGCCAGATTGGCTAAAATTAGAAATACCAATGATGACTCATTTTGGAGAGGATATGGAGAAAGGGGGGACACTCCTCCACTGCTGGTGGGAGTGCAAACTCATACAGCCATTTTGGAGATCAGTATGGCTGTTCCTCAGGAAAATGGGAATTAGTTTACCACAAGACCCGGCAATCACCCTCTTAGGCATATACGGAAAGGATTCACATGCATACAACAAAGACATCTGTTCAACTATGTTCATAGCAGCACTATTTGTAATATCAAGAACCTGGAAGCAACTTAGATGCTCCTCAACTAAAGAATATTTAATGAAGATGTGGCACATCTACACAATGGATTACTACTCTGCAGAAAAAAATAATGGTATATTGAAATTCGCAGGCAAGTAGAGGGCACTTGAAAAAAACCACCCTGATTGAGGAAACTCAGTCACAAAAAGAGGAAAATAGTATGTACTTACTCATAAATGGATTTTAGACCTAGATCAAAGGATCACCATCCTATAATTCACACCACCAAAGGACCTAGGATACAAGGTATATTCTAAGAGATTCATATAAAGTCCCTCACAGAACTGGGAAAGGACAAGTCCCCCAGAGCACGGGGGAAGTGGGGGACAGTGAATGTAGAGAGAAGTAGGAGAAAATGAGGGGGAGGAAAGGAAAATATGTGCGACTAGGAAGATTGAGCCCTGTTAGGAATAGAAGACAGAGAGAGAGAGAGAGAGAGAGAGAGAGAGAGAGAGAGAGAGAGAGAGAGCGCAATAAAGAGGGAGCCAATATTGTTTTGAAGATAAAATTGAACACAAAGTAAGGTCTATAGAACAACAAGACTGCTCCCAACTAACAATTTGAGCTTCCATGGAAAGGCTATCATAAATGCCCTTCCCAGAGAGTGAGATCAAGAACTAACTTACCCATGGAGCCCTCAACTAATGCCTGTTGAAAACAGGATCAAACACCCATACATAAACACTGAGTAGAACTAGAACCCAGATGGAGATGGAGAGGACAAGACCTTCTGGCAGAAACACATACAGACAGCTTACCTGAAAAAGGAGGAGATAACAGCCACTTGACTGATAGCTGGGAAGCCAGCATTGGACTGACTCAGGCCTCCCTGAATATGGGTCTCAGCCAGAAGGACTGAGCAATCTAAAAGACCTCAGACAGTGGAGCCAGGATGTATCCCTGGTGCACAAAAGGACTTTGCGAACATATCCCCCATGGAGGGATAACTGCCTTAATCTAGAGACAGGAGAGAAGCCCTAGTCCCTACTTCATATTACCTGTCAGTTCGACATGACCCCAACTGGATGGCATTCCCCTACATAAGGAATTGGGCTGGGGGGTGGGTGGTTAGAGTGCATGTGAGAAGGCAGTGAGGGTTAAACTGAGGGAAGGAGAGAGGGGGAAGGAAGGGAGGGAGGGAGGGAGAGGGAACTGGGATCGACATGTAAAATACTAAATTAAATTTTAAAAAAATGCTTTGACTCCAAAATTTAAGTTGAAGGACAAGTTATTGGGGAAAATGATTTCTATTTGTGTTTCTACAGAAAATGAAAAGATGTGGGTTCCTTCCATACTAATGTGGTTTGATCAAGCCAGACCACCTGAAAGAGAATACCAGGTGATCCTACATTCAAAACAGGTGGACATAGCAGCCTTACAGACTACAGCCAGGATTTCTGAATCTTCTTCGAATCTGCCATGACAGCGCCTCTTACCAGCAGGAAGTAGTTTGGAAAGAACGATACCCAAATCCCCAAATATTGTCTATAAATGTTTGTTATTATTTAAATGGACTTGGTTATATAAAATGAAAAAAAAAGAATAGAAGCGTTGATTGAAAAAAAAACTTTATAAAATCAAAAATAAAAATAGGGTACAGAACAGAAGAAATAATTCTCAAAAGAGGAAACCAAAAAAGCTGAAAAACACTTAAGAAAATGTTCAACATCTTTAGCTATCAGGGAAATACAAATCAAAACAACTTTGAGATACCATCTTATTCCTGCCAGGATGGCTAAAATTAAAAACACCAATGACAACTTATACCAAAGAAGATGTGAGAAAGGGAACATTCCACCACTGCTGGTGGGAGTGCAAACTCGTACAGCCATTTTGGAGATAAGTATAGTGGTTCCTCAGGAAAATGGGAATTAGTTTACCACGGGACCCAGCAATCCCCCCTTAGACATATACCCAAATGGTCCATATCCCAGAAACAAAGACATCTGAATCCCTAGGGGCTAATGACAGAACCAGACCCTTGCCCAGCCCTCCTCTCCTCAGGTGGCAGTGACTGTGACCTTAGGGAAAGGGTTGAGGGTGAGAGTGGGGAGGAGGAGGATGAGGGGTGTTGGGGAGAACAGCTTTGGTAAAGATTTTTGTGTCAACTAAAAAAATAAAAATAACAAAATATATGGTAATTAGAAGTGATGGCTATGTGCAGACTTGGTACAATCAGTCTGAAGCAAAGAAGACAAAATAAGATAACAGTGGTCTAGTAGACAGGTCAAGTGGCCTGCAGATTTATAGGTCAATGCAACTCATCAAAGCAGAACAGAGAACATCAGAAGGAACTTCAGGTGTTACGAGTATGATTCCATTTCTCTGGGCAATAAAAGGTAGAACAGGAAAAAGGATTGTCAAGATCCAGAAGAGTGGAAAAGATATAAAAATAAAATTATAATACTGAAAGATAACATAAAAGAAGATCTTGGGTAACCCACAAAATTCATAAAAGGAGCCAACAGTTAAGAGAGCAGAGGGTGCAGAGAGGCTCAGGGGAAAGCACCAATGTAAGAAGGTAGAGTCAGGAATTAAATAAAGAAATAAGATTTCACTTAAGGCATGCATATCTGGGTAAGAGTCACTGATAAGAGAAAAGGAGAGACATTTCTACACTAGGGATGTCTGATAAAATCGAGAGAGACTAAAGGTAATGTAAAAAGTTATGGAGGTTCAAAGAAAAGTCATCAAATGTCGAGAAAGATGTAAACGGTTTGCTGTGGGCTCTCATATCTACAAATATAAATTTAAGATTAGTAATATGAGTTAAAATTTTTGACCATACCAGGTTAATGGTTTAAAAGTTCTGTTTATTTCTCTCAAGAAAAATATATGTACTTGCTAAAAATTTCTATCAGTGTTTCCTGTTAGAAACCTGTTTGTTGCAAGAATAGAGCTAAAACAAAAATGGTTTAAACATTTTTGCTGTCTAATGATAACAGACTCCAGCTCCAAATTTACCTCTGAGCACTGGTCATTAAATTCACATTATCAGAAAATCAGATGTCCTTTTAATGTAGATGACATTAATTCTGTTTTATGTCGAAAGCTGTTAAATATTGAAACTAGTTAAAAAGTTACATTTATTAACACTGGAAATTAACATAAACTTAACAGGCACTAAGGTGACAATTGGTTAAACAACATAAAAGATGCTAAAATTATTTGATATTATAAGAAGTCAGTACAGGATGTTTTATAAAATCTGGTAACTATTATAAAATGTTAAGAAACACAAGTTACCAGCCATCCTTATAGATTAACTTTTGGTTATAGTCAAACTAAGTATTAATGATTAATAACAGGAATAAACCTCACTCTGTCTCCTATACATATTCTAAAAGTTTAAGCTTAAATCGAGTAACTGAAAACCAAGTTGTCTATTAAGATCTACCTGGAAAGACTTCTAATACTACAGAGATCTGAAGAATAAGACATTTAAATATTAACTAAAAAACTGTAATAATTTCAGACAAAGAATCACAGAACCTAACAATGACCAAAGAAAGGTTTCTAAAGAACATTGTGGGGCAGCATGGATTGTGATGACACTGACCAGGGAGCAAGATGCTGAAACACAATGCCTGCAGCCTGATAGGACCCAGCTCGGGCTGTATAGAGGCTGCAGGGAGTTGGAAAATTGTCTGCACCTTTGCCTGAACAAAATAAGTTCAGACTTTTCCAATTCCAGGTTCCACAGGGGAAAAAAAAACCTCTCACATTATGTACTTGGTAAAAAATTTCTCCCCTCAATGCCATAGAAAATTGGATATGGCTAAAAATATAAGGAATGGTCCCTGTGATTTTTTTAATAGATTTAAAAGTAACATATAGTTTATCCTTCTCAGATCTCTAATCCTATTGATGGCTTGTCTAACCAAAACTTTGTGAGCTTCGCAATAAAGGCAGCCTTGATATGGATCCTAAATAAGAATTTAAAAATATAAAGATATATAAGTCTTTTTTGAACATTTATTTATTAATTATGCATACAGTGTTCTGCCAGCATACATGTCTGCACACCCAAATAGGATACCACATCACATTATAAATGTTTGTGAGCCACAATGTAGTTGCTGGGGATTGAACTCAGGACTTCTAGAAGAGCATCCAGTAATCTTAACCTCTGCCACATCTCTCTAGCCCAAGACATATACTTCTTAAATATATAAAAAATGAATTTACAATATAAAAATTCAGAGCTTAACTTTTAATCAAGTTCTGATAAGCTAATAGAGCAGGGACTCCCCAGCTGTTTAGTCACAAACTGAAAGTTTTATGAATATTGGGTGTCATTGAAGTGTAAATATGAAGCATGTTTCATTAGGCCTAAGGCACCACTGACCAATCTATACATGGATCGCTCTTGACAGAAGAAAAAGCTTCTAACCCAAATCTTTAAATTTTGCTAGGACTCAAAGGCATAAGTTCATTCCTGTTGTTTTATAGATACCCAAAATCTACTTTTTCTACAATTTGAATTTCAGCACAGATTGGTGATGATAATATATCTAAAACTTTTATGTCCTTTTATATAACACAGTTCATATAGGCTTCAGAGGATCAAATGTCATAAAGCTTTTATCCACTTCTTACAGGTCAAAAATGACTGGAGATAAATACAGCTTTCCTGAGGATGGAATTTTCTCCCTGGTCTTGCTGTCTTTCTTGATCACCAAATGTAAGGAACTAAGAGTTCCAATTAAATATATACATTTTAACCTTTGTTCCCAGTTTAAACATGTCTCAGACGATTTGTGCTTCTGGCAGATGAGTATCAGTTGCTGACTACAGCCAGCTCCTCTATAGTGCTCTCCCAACTTACTGTGAACCAGCCCAGCCAAGGTGAATCTTCAACAGTGTCTACAAACTGATGCCTCTGATAAATGGTCCATTTCCTGAATCCCCCTTCCTTTTGTTGGTATTTTCTAGCATTTTAGCCTACTTGCAACTCAGAAAACACTGCAAAAGTAAGCAGGAAGTAGTACAGGCATGTCGCTGGCACAACAGTGTTTTGATTTTCAAATAGCTGTCACCTGGAGTTCTATAGCCTATAAAGCCTCCTTGAGCAGCTTGTTACTATTATGCCTACTGATTTCCTCAACTTCCAAGGAAGTGACTCCTGGCTGCAAAAGCAAAAGGTTTTTACTGGTAAAAATCAAACCAGCTGGGACCTCACTCTGTCAGAAAAGTAAGGTAGTGGCTTAAAATTCTGAGGGGTTTATAACAGGGTAAACAGAAAGTGAAGCTTGAGATCACTATTCTCAGTTCACAAGGTTTGCAAGATACAGACAGTCCATAGAGTACAAATTTATTTACAAGGTCTTCATGGATCTAAGTTAATAGAATCCATCATTTGTTTAGGCAAGATTTATAAGCACACCTGAAAGTTTGGGGTTTTTTCTTTGTTTTTACTTCTTCTCCTGAGTCAGGGACTTACCTATTGGCAGAAATTCTTGTTCTCATTAATTTTTCCTTCTTCCAATAAGCCCTAATTTTATAACTTTTAGTTATTAATTTTTCCATCACATTGCCTCTTTCACACAAACCTTAGATGCCCAATTTTTGGGCCTCCAATAGGTAAAAGACTTCTGGAACAGGTTAGTCACATTGCCCCCTATGTATAGGACTTTACTTTGGTTTACTTTTGATATAGCATCTCAACCAGGGAAAAGGTGAAATGTATTCTTTCCTGTACTACTTCCAACTTACCTTTGCAGTGTTTTCTTGGGCGTGAAATGGCTAAAATGCTATATAAAACCAAAAAAAAAAAAAAAAAAAAAGGAGAAAAAGGAGGGTGGATTCAGCAAATTAGCAAATTGCACATTTATCAGAGGCATTAGTGTGTAGACCCTGTTGAAGATTCACATTGGCTGTACTGGTTCACAGTAAGTCCAGAGCAGTATTTAGGAGCAGAATGTAGTCAGTAACTGATGCTCATCTGCCAGAAGCACAAATCTGCTGAGACCTGGTTAAATTGGGAACATAAGTTTGAGATATATTATCATCACCACTCTGTACTGAAATCTATATTGTAGAAAAAGTTGATATTGAGTATCTGTAAAACAGCAGGAATGTACTTATGCCTTTCAGTCCTAGCAAAAACTACAGATTTGGGTTACAAACTTGTACATTTTTCTTCTGTCAAGAGAGATCCATGTATAGATTGGTCAGTGGTGCCTTAGGCCTGATGAAATATCCTTCATATTTACACTTCAATGACACCCAACATAAATCATAAAACATTGAGTTTGTGACTAAACAGCTGGGAGTCCCTGCTAGATTATCTTATCAGAACTTGATTAAAAGTTAAGCTCTGAATTTTTAAATCCGAAATAAATTTTATATATTTTAAGACGTATATATCTTGGGCTAGAGAGATGGTTCATTGGTTAAGAGTACTGGCTGCTCTTCTAGAAGTCCTGAGTTCAATCCCCAGCAACTACATTGTGGCTAACAAACATCAGTAATGAGATCTGACTACCTCGTCTTGCCTGCAGACACATGAAGGCAGAACACTGTATGCAAAATTAATAAATAAATGTTCAAAAATGACTTTTATGATTTTAGATCCTTATTTAGACCCATATTAATGCTGCCTGATACTGCCAAACTGACAATGTTATGGTTAGCCCAGCCATCAAAACTATCATATGTGAGAAGGATATAGTTTATTAACTGTTCAATCTATAAAAAAATGACAGGGACCATTCCTTATATTCCTAGCCATAAACAATTGTGTACAAGATTGGGGCAGAAGTTCTTCACCAAATAAATAATGTGAGAATGTGAGAGGCCCTGGCCCTGGCCCTGGCACTGGCTGTTCTGACCCTGGCACTAGACCTGGCACTAGACCTGGCCCTGATATTGGACCTGTCCCTGGCCGTGCTGGTTATTACCCTGGTCGTTCTAGCACTGGCAGATCTGGCGTGGCCCTGGCTGTTCTGGTCCTGGCCCTGGCCCTTGCCCTGGCCATGGACCTGGCTGTTCTGTCCTTAGCCATGGCAGTGGCCCTGACCATGTTTCTGACCCTGGCTGTTCTGACACTTACCCAGGTCGTTCTGTCTCTTGCCAATCTGGCCCTGACCATTCTGGGCCTTGCCCTGGTCGTACAAGCCATGGCCATTCTGGCCCTTGCCCTGGACATTCTAGCACTGGCCTTTCTTTCTCTGGCTTTTCTTGACCTGACCCTGGTCATTCAGGTCCTGGGTTCTAGTACAGTACTTTCTGGCCCTGGCCCTGGCCGTTCTGGTCCTGGCCATTCTGGACTTTGCCCTTGGATTTCTGGCCCTGGCCCTGGCCCTGGCTATTCTGGACCAATTCAAATCTAAACAATGCAGAGAAACCATGGGATCATGCTACTCTAAAGGGCAGAGATTGAAGAGGAGTTTATTTTATTTTCAATAAAGAGAAAAGGATTATGGTAGAGGCGATTAAATCTATTGTTTCCATTCTTGAAATTAGAAAATAGAAGCATAGATAACAGGTTTAAAATACTCATCATTGTACTTGAAAGGCTCAATGATGCTTTCGTTTTTGTGCTTATGTCACTATAGGCATGTTGTAGCTTGAGAGACTGGTAAATATGTAGAACTCAAAAGAAAGAGCACTGCTTTGTTTTTGTGAGAAACTCAGTGAGGCTGTAAGGTTAGTACATCGGTGGGTATACTCCTTTCAGCATGTGGGAGGGGAACTAGAATGTGACAGAATGTTGGTCCATAAATGTTGCCTGGCAACCCTGTTGCATTCTGTATCCTGGTAACATGGGCCAAGGACCAGAGAGCAGCTTCGAGAAAGTGCTATCATGGGACAATACAGTCTCCCAAGATAAATATCTCCTAAGAGTTTTAATGACAACATTTGATTCGCCTAAACAAGTCATAGCCACAACTCTGGAAGTGTGCCTACAGCTTTTACTGGTTCCCAAATCCAAGATACCTAATCATCAGAGAACGTAGTCTGTGGAGAAAGAGTACAAAGTCTTCCGTTTATGAATACTCTCTTTCCTAAGAAGTAAAACTATGGAACAAAAGATAATAAGACTCACAAATATTCATCAAAAGGTGAGTTTGATATTGTTGACTTCCTTCAGGATGGTGATAATCCATTTGTCAGAGTAGACTTAGGGATTGTTGGATTTCAGTCCATTTCTTTTGAGGCAGCCGTCCGAAATGAAATATGTGATATCTTCTAAAAACGCTGCATACACAATGAGAGTTCAGCATTTAAACATGTTACTACTCTGCTCTTCGATTAAATAAGGGATGAAACTTGGAATTTCCCACAATCATGTGGGAGTCAACTGAGACTCAATTGTGTGGAGCATGGCAGACCATTTCATCCTCTCATTATGTTGTTATTTGTTTATTAAAATTGGACATTAGATAATCCATGATCACTGGATTGTGGTGACGCGATGAGGGAGGCAATTATTATAAACCATCTTAATATCAATTATGTAGTTAAAATATTTAAATTAATCACGACAGCATCGTTCATGAGCCTGGTTTGGAGCCACCTTAGGGAAGTGGATGATGTTACATGAACTCATTATTTGATTATTTATGTATATAAAACAATGATTTTATCCTCCATGACACCTGGAATCTGGTGTCACAGATCACCTAATTACATAATTAATGTATTTATATTGACAATCTGTGTTAATCCCCAGGATAATGTAAATATTTGTATAGTTATGTAAACAACAATCCTCCATTCCATGAAGAGACCTGTAAAGCTCCCTCTTGTGGAGATAATGTGCAATATCTACACATTTTATGATTCATTGACTCAATTGGTGATGATGACATCCTTCATGAATGGAGTCTGGCCATGCTTCCCTGCCAGTAAAATGCTACATCCCCTATTTATTGTGACAGTTAGCTATTTCTAACTTATTTAATTCTTTAAATTATGCAAACGACAGACAGTGCCATCACCGATTACGGTTAGGGTGCAAATACCTGTCAGGGACAAGGTTAGGAAAGGTGTAGACATGGGCAGAGCGTTTTCTGAATGGTCTATGCATCTCCCAGAGTACGAGGGATGCTGGGTGATTGAGTCCAGAATGTTGCACGGTGCCCTCCGATAAGTACAAGGACTTCATCAAGGCCGGCACGGTGGTCTGGGTGTTGACTACCTGCTCTTCCTCCATATCTTCACACCGGTTGTGATCTGCCATGAGAAGAAGGAGTGGCACTAGGAGGTCGGACCCATCACCTAGAACTGGCAAAAGGATGACGACTCAGAACACGGAGGGACATCTCTCTCTCAGCTATGTTGGTGATGCCCCTGCTGTAGCCATCTTTTAAGCTGTTATCAACATTGTGGCTACTACTGCTATGCCAGAATTGGGCCCATTATCTCACGTCCTGCCGAACCAAAACAGAGATTCAGGCGCTTGTGATGAGTTGAAGCCAACAGAATTCATCACGCAAGACAGTATGATTATCTGACGATTAACTGATGGCATTTTAAAATTGTGTGATGACAGCGTACAGTTTCATACCTGGCAAGTCTACCCAGGAATTGATGTTATAAAAAAAGTCCAACGGCTTACATATTTAAAGATGTAATTATTAAATTCTTGCATTATATAATCTGTGATCCCTGAAGTTTGGTGCCACCTTGTGTGACTCAAGTGTGACAGACTATCTAAATATCTGATTATTTCATTCTTCAAATCTGTCTTTTTCTACTCCAGGAAGAGTGTAGTCTTGATCCACCATGTTGGTGTTAAATTGTATCTTGTGAATTCTTTCTTTCTTTCTTCCTTTCATTATTTAAATCAATGTTGATATCATTTTGTTATCTCTCTAGGGGTGAATTATGAGAATCTTTCTCTTTATTCATTCATTTTTTGTTCAAATCTAAGATTAAGAACTCATTGTCTATTCAGTATTGAGCAATCATTTAGGCTTCATGCATAAAACACCATCCAATTGTTTAATGTTTATTCATTTAATTATGAAAATCTGTCATTATATATTCAGTGATCACTGTAGTTTTGAGCCTCCTTAGGGGAGACCGTTGTACCAGACCATCACATAATCTAATACTACACTTGCTTCTTTAACTGTTAAACTAGGAAATTAGGTAATAATTTATGATTTAATTGACATATTTACAATACAGGTAATGTTATGGAGCATAAGTCCGTTTTGGAGTCAGATTGTGGGAGTTGATGATGTAATATCATCTCATTACTTCATCATTTAGCTGTGTAAATAGATCTTTACATCAGCGATAGTTTTAGGTCTTTGGTGCCATCTCGTCAGTGTTACTATAAAAGGCCCACTAATTAATTATCAATTTAATTTTTTTAAAAACATCATTATTCCAGGAAGAGAACATTCTGACTACTCCATGTGGGATTTAAGTGTGCACCACCATGTCATTTTTCAATCATTTTTCATTATATATTAATTATTTAAATCGATGAAGATGTTCTTCTTGACAGGAGTCGGGCCATTCCTCCATGGGAGTTAATCACGTGGCATTATTTAATCATCTAAGTACTACTTCCTTGAAAATCACTGGAGTATGGTTCCATCTTTTGAAAGTTAAGTATGGAGGACTATCCAATTTTTAACTTACTTGATTGCATAAGTAATGATGGTGTCATCCCTCATGTGGCTATTGTGGGATTGACAGAGCAGGAGATCGGTACCAGAAGCAGTGCCCAGAGAATGGGGGACACTGCCTCGTAGAGTGATTACTGATTACGTAGTAGTACATTTTTAACAATCAAATGATTACACGATTTTAAAAAACTGTACTGTTTCGCATCATCAGTTTCTGAGATGTTGCAATAGAACTGACCCATGAAGGACACAGTGACCACCGATTTTAAAAATGGAATAACTATATAATCTCCTGATCAGGGAATCTCATCTAATGAACTCTGTCGGGCTGATAACATGACACACCACCAACAATAAATAACTCTAAATAACCATCTTAGAAAGAGGGGTACAGGACTTAATAGAGAACAGTCAATTGAGGAATCCAAAATGACTGAAAGAAACATAAGACACTGCTCAAAATCCTTAATCATCAGCCTAATGCAAATGTACACAACTCTGGGAAACCATGGCGTCAAGCGCCTCTAAAGGGAAGAGGATGAAGAGGAGTTTATATTGATTTCAATAAAGAGAAAAGTATTATGGTAGAGGTGATTAACTGTATTGTTTCCATTCTAGAAATTAGCAAATTGAAGCATACAAAACAGGTTCAAAATACTCATCATTGTACTTGAATGGCATAATGATGCTTTCATTGCCATGCCTATGTCACTATAGGCATTTTGTAGCTTGAGAGATGGGTATATATGTAGAACACAAAAGAAAGAGCCCTGCTTTGTGTTTGTGAGAAACTCAGTGGGGTGGTAAGGTTAGTTCATCGGTGGGTATGTTCCTTTTAGCATGTGGGAGGGGCACTAGAATGTGACAGAAAGTTGGTTCATAAATGTTGCCTGGCAACCCTGCTTGCATTCTGTATCCTGGTAGCATGGGCCAAGGACGAGAGAGCAGCTTCGAGAAAGAATTGTTATGGGACATTACAGTCTCCCAAGATAACTATCTCCAAAAACTTTCAATGACAGCATTTGATTCGCCTAACCAAGTCACAGCCAAATCTCTGGAAGTTTGCCTACAGCTTTTACTGGTTACCAAATTCAAGATTACCTGATCATGAGAGAACATCGTCTGTGGACAAACAGTTCAAAGTCTTCTGTTTATGAATTCTCTCTCCTAACAAGTAATATTATGGACACAAAGACAATAAGACTCACATTTATTCATCAAAAGGTGAGTTTGCCATTGTTGACTTCCTTCAGGATTGTGATAATCCGTTTGTTAGAGTGGACTTAGTGATTATTGGATTTCAGTCCATCTCATTTGAGGCAGCCGCCCAACATTAAATATGTAATATCTTCTAAAAACCCTGCATACACAATGACAGTTCAGCATTTAAACATGTTCCTACTCTGCTCTGCGATTAAATAAGGGATGAACCTGGGAGTTTCCCACAATCATGAGGGTGTCAACTGAGAGGCAATTGTGTGGAGCATGGCAGACCATTTCATCCTCTCATTATCTTGTTATTTGATTATTAAAATAGGACACTAGATAATCCATGATCAGTGGATTTCGGTGACACGATGTGGGAGGCAATTATTATAGACCATATTAATATCAATTGTGTAGTTAAAATATTTAAATTAATCACGGCAGCATCATTCATGAGCCTGGTTTGGAGCCACTTAGGAAAGTGGATTATGTTACATGAACTCATTATTTGATTATTTAATTAGATAAAACAATGATTATATCGTCCATGACACCTGATCTGGTGCCACAGATCATCTAATTACATAATTAATGAATTTAAATTGACAATCTGTGTTAATCCCCAAGATAATGTAAACATTTGTATACTTATGTAGACAACAATCCTCCATTCCATGAAGAGACCTGTAAAGCTCCCTCTTGTGGAGATAATGTGCAATATCTACACATTTTATGATTCATTGACTCCATGATGATGACATCCTTCATGACTGGAGTCTGGCCATACCTCCCTGCCAGTTAAATACTACATCACCTCTTTATTGGGACAGTTAGCTATCACTGAATTATTTAATTCTTTAAATTACTTAAACGACAGACAATGCCAACACCGATCATTTTTAGGTTGCACATATCTGTCAGGGATAATTTAGGAAACTTGTAGACATGGGCAGAGCATGTTCTGAATGTCTATGCGTCTTCCAGACCACTAGTAATGCTGGAGAACAGAGTCCAGAAGATTGCTTGGTGCCCTCCGAGAAGTAAAAGAACTTTATCAAGGTCTGCATGGTGGTCTGGGTGTTGACTACTTGCTCTTCCTCCACATCTTCACATCTGTGGTGGTCTACTTCTAGAAGATGTAGTGGCACTAGCAGGTCGGCACCATCACCGAGCCCTGGCAAAAGGATGACGACTCATAACACGGAAGAACATCTCTCTCTCAGCTACGCTGTTGGTGCCCCTGCTGCAGCCACCTTTTCAGCTGATATCAACATTTTGGCTACTACTGGTATGCCAGGAATGGGCCAATTACCTCAGGTACTGCCGCAACACAACAGAGATTCAGGCACCGGTGAGGATGTCAGGCCAACAGAATTCACCAGGCAAGAAAGTATGATTATCTGACGATTAACTGATGGAATATTAAAAAAAAATCCGTGATGACAGCATCCGTTTTCATATCTGGCAAATCTGCCCAGGAATTGATGATACGAAAAAGTTCAACGACTTAGATATGTAAAGATGTAATCATTAAATTGTTTTATTATATAATCTGTGAACCCTGAAGTGTGTTGCCACCTTGTGTGACTCAAGTGTGACAGACGATCTAACAATCTGATGCTTTCATTATTTAAATCTGCCTTTTTCTACTCCAGGAAGAGTGGAGTCTGGAGCCCCCTTGTTGATGTTAAAATGTCTCTTGTGGTTTCATTATTTATTTATTTAAATCAATGTTGATATCATTTTGTTATCTCTCTAGGGGTGAATTATGAGAAATTATCTTTTTATTCATTCATTTTATTGTTCAAATGTATGATTAAGAACTCAATGACTCTTCAGTATTGGTCAATCTTTAGGTTTCACACATAAAACACCATCCACTAGTTTAATATTTATTCATTGAATTATGAAAATCTGTAAAGCTCCCTCTTGTGGAGTTAATGTGCAATATCATCACATTTTATGATTCATTGACTCAATTGATGATGATGACATCCTTCATGACAGGAGTCTGGCCTTGCTTCCCTGCCAGTAAAATGCAACATCCCCTATTTATTGTGACAGTTAGCTATTACTGACTTATTTAATTCTGGTGTTCATCTGTCTAGGTCTTAAGTTATTTCTCCCTGAATAAACATCTATTAAGCCAATTTTTTATTCTGATCCTTATTTATACGTGTTTCTGGTCTCTAGTGGGATTTACCGGGGTTTCACCCAGGCAGCCGAAGCTGCTCCCATCCCCCACCTTCCCCAATGGGTAGGGTTTAACCAGGTGTACTCACCACAGCTTTGGGACATTTGCCTCTTCTTTACTGCAACGGAAATTTTGCTGCTAAAGCAGACCTGAGAAGGCACTTACTGCTTAACATTTTTTGCCCATTTCTGCATGGGAATTTGCATTTGCACAGAGCCGCTTTGCACCACCCGCCCTGCTTGCGCGTTTCATCTTGTGTTTCAAGTAAACCCAAAAGTCCCCTTTTAACAAAATTTTGCTTGCCATAGTTTTTTAAGAGCTATTCTGCAGGGACCAGAATCAGAAGGATCGTCTGCTGCCAGACAATATTTGCAGCACATTTCTAGTCAGAACCGGCATCAGACGGACCTTGGTGGCTAGGCTCTATTTGGTGACACACCACCAGGCATAACTACCACAAGCTGAGATATACAACTAAAAGCTTCAAATTTCCAGGACAGCAGAATTACACCTAATGTGATTGTGACATCTTTTGCAATTTAAGCTCATATAAAATCTGAGATAAATTGTCCCATAACTATGGCAGATAATTTTACAATGCAGAACTTTAGGAATTATTGTACTTCATATATAGGAGGGATCTTAGAAGAAGAAACTTATGACTGGACCAATATGTACTTTTATTTTGTAATAGCATTGGGTTTCATCATTAACATGATATTCTTAAAGAAATGATTTGAGATTACAGCAAACAATAAGGAACTTGTACAAACAATAGGAGACTTAATAACAAGGATTCAAAATATTGAAAATGATAGAATTCAAAGCACAGAGACAAGGATTCAAAATATTGAAAATGATAGAATTAAAAGCATAGAAATTATAGAAAAAAAGGTTCAGAATATTGAAGATGGCATTAGCGAGCTGACAGGTAGAATTTGTTTCATGTCAGATACCTCAATAACCAAAACAGAAACAATGCAATGCATTAACAAACTAGCAGAAACAGCTCGTTCCTGTTCGGAGGAAGCTACTAATAAATTTAAAAAACTGGAACATCAGATAGAAAGACTAGATGATAGCATCTCTTCCATGTCTGAGGATAATGACAAGCTAGCAGATAGAACAGTGTTTCTGGAAGGCAGTTTACACACCATTCAGATAATATCTAAGGATGATAAGATTAAAAATATGGAATCATTTGTAGTTGGAGAATATAAGAAACTGACTTATGCAATGAAATCTCTAGAAAGTTATTTGATTCAAGAAGTTCAGACGCTCAAAGAAACAATGGTGAATAGATTTCAGGCTTTAGAAGACCTTCAGTCTGATACAGGTAACAGGGCATGAAAAAGATTTAAAGTTTTCCACACCATTTAGGATCAGGGGAGCTTTCCCTGTATCTATTCATAAAAATTTTCTTCCTACAGGTTCCATTGGAGCAATCATCATCCCATTTCATCAGGAAGTAACCTTAAGATAACGATGCCCCCTTTCCCTACCCTTGAAATTTTGGGATAATAGTCATCGTCTTTGCGTTGGTTTTAGTTATTTGGGATTGGGTCATGCTTACACTCTTTTAGACAGGAATAGGGAATGGTTGGGACAGGTATGGTTTAGATGGGATATAGGTAGATTAGCCTATTTTCTTGAGAATTTGAGTAAGAATGAGATAGTATTTTACAGCTTACATTGTTATATATTCTTATGTGGTAAGCTATGTAAAAATAAATTTATATCTTATTATATTGTGTTAAATCTTTCCACTTACAATGTTTTATGCACATTATTTTTTATCGTATTCTATGTATGTATACTTTTCTTGTATTCAAGACATTTTGTATATTGATACAATTTGGGATATTTATCTTTCTGCCTTTTATAGTTCTACCTCTTGTCTTGACACTTATACTCTACCTCTATTTTAGGGATTTACATGTATGTATATGTAAATAGTTATATTGTTTAAGTATTTGTTCCTGCTTTACTCAGGGAAGTTTTAATCAGACTTTTTAGCTAGTTCCTGAGTATTACAGATTATCTTCACTCATATTTCATGTACCTATGAGATTAGTCAGATATAGATGCTTAATTTTCAATCACTTCATAGACATGCAGAACATGGCATTTAAATGTTTTAATATTAGTACTACATTGAAATGAGACGCTGTTGCTCCTGACAGCACCGTGCACTTTCACGAAAACATGTTGGACACTGTTGTTGCTCCTGCTGGAGTTCAAACTCGCCTCAGCTAATGGCCTGTTGGGAAAAGAATTGCCCCCACCTTGACCATTGATTTGTACATGCAGTCCTATGTGCTTGCAGGAGACAAATCTAGAAGACTGCTTGACCTTGTCAAGTCAGGGTAAGACAGCCATACTACCTCCCTGCTATTGTTGTGGTCTGTCAAGATCTCTTGGCCTTAGCCAAATCTGGGTGTACCAACGTTGCTGTGAGACCTTGGGTGACTGTTCAGGTGGCTTGCTGTTTCTGTCCTTGCTGCACCTTTTGGAAGTTGTCTATCCCCATTTCCAGTCTACTCTAGTATTGCTAATTTCCTTCTCAGGTCTTGATGAGGTTGAAGATTAAACTATCACAACTATTATTCTCTCTTCCTAGTTAGATATGTTAGGTACTAGACTTACATTTTCCAGCTTAGGACAACTCTATTGTAAACTCCATTATGCCCTCACCCTAGGACTAGATATGTAGGTCATTTTGTTCTCGAATTTCCTTTTCTTAGAGCATACTTGTTATTCACTGTTTTGTATATAGTTTTGTATTAAGCCTAAATCTTTTCTTTAGAGTAAAAGGGGAATTGTAGTGAGATAGTTCTGTGGCACTGACCAAGCCCATTTGGGGGTGGAGCCATTTGCGGAGTGACCTGTGGAAGGAGGTGGGAGAGAGAACGAGGAAAGGCACTCTTGCTGGCGTGACTCGGACAGGAGAGGACCAAGTTGAATTTCCTTGTGTTCATCTGTCTACGTTGGAAGTTATTTCTCCCTGAATAAACATCTATTCGGCCTATTTGTTTATCCTGATCCTTATTTTACCGCGTTATAAGTCTACTCTAACAAATGGATTATCACCTTCCTGAACGAAGTTAACAATGGAAAACTCACCTTTTGATGAAGAATTGTGAGTCTTACTATCTTTTGCTCCATAGTTTTAATTCTTAGGAGAGAGAGCATCCATAAACAGAAGCCAAATTCCAGAAATTTGGCTACGACATGGTTAGCGAATAAAGTGCTGTCATGAAAATTTTTAGGAAATTGATATCTTGGGAGACTCTAATGTCCCATGATAACACTTTCTCGAAGCTGCTCTCTGGTCCTTGGCCCATGATACCAGGATACAGAATGCAAGCAGGGTTGCCAGGCAACATTTATTATCCAACATCCTCTCACATTCTAGTGCCCTTACCACATGCTAAATGGAGCATACCCACCTATGAACTAACCATACAGCCTCACTGAGTTTCTCACAAAATCAAAGCAGGGCTCTTTCTTTTGAGATCTACATATTTACGAGTCTCTCAAGCGACAGCATGCCTACAGTGACATAAGCATGAAAATGAAGGCATCATTATGCCATTCAAGTACATTGATGAGTATTTTAAACCTGTTTTCTATGTTTCAATTTTCTAATTTCTAGAATGGAAACAATACAAGGAATCGCCTCTAGCATAATCCTTTTCTCTTTATTCAAAATATAATAAACTACTCTATTAAGTCATGTACCCCGCTTTCTTATATGGTTACTTAGAGTTAATTATTTTTTGTGGTGTGTCATATTTTCAGCCGGACAGAGTTCATTACATGAGATTCCCTGATCAAGAGATTATTCAGTTATTCCATTTTTAAAATCGGTGGTGTCTGTGTCCTTCATGGGTCAGTTCTGTTGCAAGCTCTCAGAAACAGATGATGTGAAACAATCCAGTTTTTTTTAAATCATGTAATCATGAGACTGTTAAAAATCTATGATTATATAATCAGTAATCATTGGGTAACACAGTGTCCCTCATTCTCTAGGAACTGCTTCTGGTACAGATCTCCTGCCAAATGACTGATGACACCATCATTACTTACGCAATCAAATAAGTTTATAATTGGATAGTCCTGCATACTTAACTTTCATGAGGTAGAACCAAACTCCAGTGATTTTCAAGGTAGTAGTTCATAGATAATTAAATAACACCACATGATCAACTCCCAGGGAGGAATGGCCAGACTCCAGTCAAAAAGAACAACATCCACATCGATTTAAATAATTAACATATAATGAGAAATGATGAAATAATTACAGGGTGGTGCATACTTAAATCCCACATGGAGTAGTCAGACTGATCTCTTCCTGGAATAATGATGCTTTTAAAAAATTAAATTGATAATTAATTAGTTGGAATTTTATATTAACACTGACAAGGTGGCACCAAAGACCTAAAACTATCGCTGATGTAATGATCTATTTACATAGCTAAATGATGAAGTAATGACATGATGTTGCATCATCAACTCCCAAAATCTGACTCCAAATGGGACTTATGGTCCATAATATTACCTGTATTTTAAATATGTATATTAAATGATGAATTATTACTTAACTTCCTAGTTTAACAGTTAAAGAAGTAAGTGTAGTATTAGATGACGTGATGGTCTGGTACAACGGTCTCCCCAAAGGAGGCTCAAAACTTCAGTGAAATTATTTAATTTCCTAGTTTAACAGTTAAATAAGTAAGGACGTGAGATAGTGGGCCCAATCCTGGCATAGCAGTAGTAGCCACAATGGTGATAACAGCTGAAAAGATGGCTGCAGCAGGGGCATCAATAGCATAGCTGAGAGACAGATGTTCTTCTGTGTTCTGAGTCATCATCCTTTTGCCAGGTCTCAGTGATGGTGCCGACCTCCTAGTGCCACTCCTTCTTCTCATGGTAGATCACAACCGATTTGAAGATGTGGAGGAAGAACAGGTAGTCAACACCCAGACCACCTTGCCGGTCTGGGTGAAGTCCTTGTCCTTCTCAGAGGGCACCGTGCAACCTTCAGGACTCAATCATCCAGCATCCCTCGTACCCTGGAGGATGCATAGATCATTCAGAAAATGCTCTGCCCAGGTCTACAACTTTCCTATCCTCGTCCTTGAAAGATATTTTTACTCTGATCATAATCGGTGATGCCATTTTCTGTCGTTTAAATAATGTAAAGAATTAAATAAATAAGTCGGTAATAGCTAACTGTCACAAGAAGATGTAGTATTTAACTGTGAGGGAAGCATGGCCAGACTCCATTCATGAAGGATGTCATCATCATCAATTGAAACAATGAATCATACATTGTGATGATATTACACATTAACAACACAAGAGGGAGCTTTACATGACTCTTCATGGTATGAAGGATTTTTGGTTTATATAACTATACACATATTTATATTATCTTGGGTAATAACATGAATTGTCCACTTAAATATGTTAATCATGTAATTAGATGATCTATAGCATCAGATTCCAGGTCTCATGGGTGATATAAGTATTATTTTATATTACTAAATAATCAAATAATGAGTTCATGTTACATGATCCAGTTTCCTAAGGAGGCTCCAAACCAGATGCGTTAACGATGCTGTCGTGATTAATTTAAACATTGTAACTACATAATTGATATTTAGTTTGTCTGTAATAATTGCCTCCCACATAGTGTCCCCACAATCCACTGATCATGGATTACCTAATGTCTATTTTAATAATGAAATAACAACATAATCAGGGTATGAAATGATCTGCCATCCTCGACGCAAGTGACCCTCACTTGATTGCCACATGTTTGTGTGAAACGCCCAGGTTCATCCCTTATTTAATCGCAGAGTTGAGTAGTAAATTTTTTACATACTTAAATGTCATTGTGTATGCAGGGTTTTTAGAAGATATCACATATTTAATGTTGTACGGCTGCCTCAAAAGAGATGGACTGCAATCCAATATTCGCTAAGTACACACTGAGAAATGGATTTTCACCTTCCTGAAGGAAGTTAACAATGGAAAACTCACCTTTTGATGAATAATTGTGAGTCTTCTTATCTTTTGCTCCATAGATTTACTTCTTAGGAGAGAGAGCATCCATAAACATAAGCCTTTGAACTGTTTGTCTATAGACTATGATCTCCGATAATTAGGTAATCTTGAATTTGGTAACCAGTAAAAGCTGTAGGCAAACTTCCAGAGATTTGGCTATGACTTGGTTAGTGAATCAAATGCTGTCATGAAAAGTTTTAGGAGACAGTTATTGGGAGACTCTAATGTCCCATGATAGCACTTTCTCGAAGCTGCTCTCTGGGCCTTGGCCCATGGTACCAGGATACACAATGCAAGCAGGGTTGCCAGGCAACATGAATGATCCACAATTCTGTCACACTCTAGTGCCCCTCACACATGCATAAAGTAGCATACCCACCGATGAACTAACCTTACAGCCTCATTGAATTTCTCACAAAAACAAAGCAGGGATCTTTCTTTTGAGTTCTAAATATTTACCAGTCTCTCAATCTACAACATGCCTAGAGTGACAAAAGCATAAAAAAACAAAGCATCATTATGCCATTCAAGTCCATTGATGAGGATTTTAAACCTGTTTTCTATGCCTCAATTATCTAATTTCTAGAATGGAAACAATACAAGGAACCGCCTCTACCATAATCCTTTTCTGTTTATTGAAAATAAAACCACTCCTCTTCATTCTGTTTCCTTTACAGGAGCATGATCCCATGGTTTCTCGGAGTAGTTTAGATTTGCATTTGGCTGATGACTAAGGATTTTCAGCACTGTCTTATGTTTCTTTCAGTCATTTTGGATTCCTCAATTCACCGTGCCAGCACAAAATAATGCACACAGAGAATCTGTATTTGATATAATCTGTTGGCCCATTACTAGTTTCTTATCCAATAGCTCTGCAACTGGCCCTGCACTTGGCAATGGTCCTGGCCCTGCACCTGGCCATGGCCCTAAACCTGGACCTAGCCCTGTCCCTGCACATGGCCCTGGCCCTGGCCCTGGCCCTGCACCTGGATTTGGCCTTGCAACTGGCCCTGGCCATGGCACTGGCCCTGCACCTGGCCATGGCACTGGCCCTGCACGTGGCCCTGGCCCTGCACCTGGCCCTGTCACTACACCTGGCCCTGGCCTTAGCCCTGCACCTGGCTCTGGCCCTGGCCCTGGCCCTGGCGCTGCACCTGGCCCTGGCCATGGCCTTGCACCTGGCCCTGGCCTTGGCCCTGCACCTGGACCTGGTCCTGGCCCTGCACCTGGCACTGGCCCTGCACCTGGAGCTGGCCCTGCACATGGCCCCGGCCTGGCCCTGCACCTGGCCTAGCACCTGGCCCTGGCCATGGCCCTGCACCTGGATCTGGCCCTGCACCTGGTCCTGACCCAGGCCATGGACCTGCACCTGGCCCTGGAACTGGCCCTGGACCTGGCCATGCACCTGGCACTGGTCCTGGCCTGCACCTAGCCCTGCACCTGTCCCTGCACCTGTCCCTGCACCTGGCCCTGGCCCTTCACCTGGCCCTGGCACTGCACCTGGCCATGCACCTGGCCCTGGCCCTGCACCTGGCCATGCACCTGGCCCTGGCCCTGAACCCTGCACCTGGCCCTGGACATGACCCTACACCTGGCCATGCACCTGGCCCTAATCATGACCCTGGCCCTGCACCTAGCCCTGGCCCTGGCCCTGCACCTGGCCCTGGCCTTGGCACTGCACCTGGCCCTGGCCCTGGGCTTGGCCCTGCACCTGGCCCTGGCCCTGGCCCTGGCCTAGGCCCTGCACCTGGACCTGGCCATGCACCGGGCCCTGGCCATGCACCTGGCCCTGACCCTGCACCTGGCACTGGCCCTGAAAATGGCACTGCCCCTAGCCATGGCCCTGGCCCTGGCCCTGGAATTGGCCCTGTCCCTGCACCTGGCACTGCACCTAGCACTGAACATGGACCTGGACCTGGCATGGCCCTGCACCTAGCCATGGCCCTGCACCTGGCCATGGCCCTGCACCTGGCCCTGACCCTTCACATGGCCCTGGTCCTGCACCTGGCTCTGGCCCTGCACCTGGCCCTGGCTTTGGCCCTGCACCTGGCCCTGGCCCTGGCCATCCACCTAGCCTTGGCATAGGCCCTGGACCTGGCCCTGGACCTGGCACTGGCCCTGCACATGGCCCTGGCCCTAGCCCTCCAACTAGACCTGGCATTGGCCCTGCACCTGGCCCAGGACCTGGCCCTGCACCTGACATTTGAGATGGCACTGCACCTAGCCCTGCACCTGGCCCTGGCCCTGCACCTGGCCCTGCAACTGGCCCTGCAACTGGCCCTACACCTGGGCCTGCACCTGGCCCTAGCCCTGCACCTGGCCCTGCACCTGGCCCTGGCCCGGCACCTGGCCCTGCAACAGGCCCTGCACATGGGCCTAAAACTGGCCCTGTCCCTGAACATGGCCCAGGCCCTGCACCTGGCCCTGAACCAGTCACTGGCCCTGCACCTGGCCCTGGCCCTGGCCCTGCACCTGGCCCTGGCCCTGCACCTGGCCATGGCACTGCACCTGGCCCTGGCCCTGGCCCTGGCCCTGCACATGGCCCTGGCCATGGCCTTGCACCTGGCCCTGGCCTTGGCCCTGCACCTGGCCCTGGCCCTCACCCTGCACCTGGTGCTGTCCCTGCACATGGACCTGCACCTGGGACTGGCCCTGCACCTGGCCCTGGCCCTGCACCTGACCTTGGCACTGACCTGCAACGGGCCCTGGCCCTGCACATGGCACTGACCCTGCACATGGCCCTGAACCTGGCCCTGGCCCTGCACCTGGCCCTGAACCTGGCCCTGGACCTGGCCCTGGCCCAGCACATGGCCATGCACCTGGCCATGGCCCTAAACTGGCACTGGCCCTGCACCTGGCCCTGCACTTGGCATTGGCCCTGCATCTGGACCTGGTACTGACCCTGCACATGACCTTGGCCCTGGCCTGCAACTGGTCATGGCCCTGCATATAGCCCTGGCCCTGCACCTGGCCCTGACCATGCACCTGGCCCTGCACTTGGCCCTGACCCTGCACTTGGCCCTGGTCCTCCACCTGGCCCTGGCTCTGCACCTGCACCTGGCCCTGCACCTGGCCCTGGCCATGGCCATGCACCGGGCCATGGCCTTGGCCTGGCACCTGGCCCTTGGCCTGGCCCTGGCCCTCCACCTAGCCCTGGCCCTGGCCCTCCACATAGCCCAGGCATTGGCCGTGCACCTGGCACTGGCCCTCCACCTAGCCCTGGCATTGGCACTGCACCTGGCCCTGGACCTGGCCCTGCACCTGGCACTGGCCCTGCACCTGGCCCTGGCCATGGCCCTGCACCTGTTTCTGGCCCTGTACCTTTCCTTGGCCCTGCACCTGGCCCTGGCCCTGCACCTGTCCCTGGCCCTGCAGCTGGCCCTGGCCCTGCAACTGGCCCTGGACCTGCACCTGGCCCTGGCCCTGTCCCTGCACCTGTCCCTGGCCCTGCAACTAACCCTGGCCCTGGATGTGCACCTGGCCCTGGCCCCTGTCCCTGCACCTGGCCCTGCACATGGGCCTGCACCTGGCCCTGACCCTGAACCTAGCCCAGGCCCTGCACATGGCCCTGAACCTGGCACTGGCCCTGTCCCTGCACCTGGCCATGGCCCTGCACCTGGCCCTGGCCCTGCACCTGGCCCTGGTCTTGCACCTGGCCCTGGCCCTGCACCTGGCCCTGGCATTGGCCTGACCTGGCCTGGCCCTGGCCTATGGCCTGGCCCCCCGCCCTGGCATTGGCCCTGAACCTGGCCCTGGACATGGCCCTGGACCTGGCCCTGCACCTGACCCTGACACTGTACCTGGCCCTGGATGTGAACCTGGCCGTGGCCCTGCCCTTGGCCATGGCCCTGCACCTGGCCCTGCCTTTGGCCCTGCACCTGGTCCTGGCCCTGACCCTGGCCCTCCACCTAGCCATGGCCCTGGCCCCACACCTGGCCCTGGACCTGGCCCTGAACCTGGCCCCGGCCCTGGACCTGGCCTTGGCCCTGCACCTGGCCCCGGCCCTGGCCCTGGCCTTGGCCCTGCACCTTACCCTGGCCCTGGCCCTGCACCTGGCCCTGGCCTTGGCCCTGCACCTGCCCTGGTCCTGACCCTGGACCTCCACCTAGTCCTGGCCCTGGCCCTGCACCTGGCCCTGGCCCTGCACCTGGCTCTGCACCAGGCCATGCACCTGGCCCTGGCCCTGGCCTTGGCCCTGCACCTGGCCCTGGTCCTGGACATGGCCCTGCCACTGGCACTGGCCCTGTACCTGGCACTGGCCCTGCAACTGGCCCTGGCCCTGACTCTGCACCTGACCTTGGCCCTGGCATGCAACTGGCACTGGTCCTGCACATGGCCCTGGCCTTGCACCTGGCCCTGAAACTGGCACTGGCCCTGCACTTGGCCTTGGCTCTGACACTGCACCTGGCCGTGGCCCTGAACCAGGCCCTGCACCTGGCCTTGGCCCTCCACCTAGCCCTGGCATTGGCCCTGAACCTGGCCCTGTCCCTGCACCTGTCCCTGGCCCTGCAACTAACCCTGGCCCTTGATGTGCACCTGGCCCTGGCCCTGGCCCTGTCCCTGCACCTGGCCCTGCACATGGGCCTGCACCTGGCCCTGACCCTGAACCTAGCCCAGGCCCTGCACCTGGCCCTGAACCTGGCACTGGCCCTGTCCCTGCACCTGGCCATGGCCCTGCACCTGGCCCTGGCCCTGCACCTGGCCCTGGTCTTGCACCTGGCCCTGGCCCTGCACCTGGCCCTGGCATTGGACCTGCACCTGGCCCTGGCCCTGGCCATCCACCTAGCCTTGGCATAGGCCCTGGACCTGGCCCTGGACCTGGCACTGGCCCTGCACATGGCCCTGGCCCTAGCCCTCCAACTAGACCTGGCATTGGCCCTGCACCTGGCCCAGGACCTGGCCCTGCACCTGACATTTGAGATGGCCCTGCACCTAGCCCTGCACCTGGCCCTGGCCCTGCACCTGGCCCTGGCCTTGGCCCTGCACCTGGCCCTGCCCCTGGACCTGGCCCTGGCCCTGGCCCTGCACCTGGCCCTGGCCCTGCCACCCCTGGCCCTGGCCCTGAACCTGGCCCTGGCACTGCAACTGGCCCTGCACATGCCCTGGCCATGGCCCTGGCATTGGCCCTGCACCTGGCCCTGGCCCGGGCCCTGCACCTGGCCCTGGCCCTGCACCTGGCCCTGCCACTGGCCCTGCACCTGGCCCTGGACCTGGCCCTGCACCTGGCCCTGCACCTAACACTGGCCCTGCTACCTGGCCCTGAGCCCTGCACCTGGCCCTGAACCAGTCACTGGCCCTGCACCTGGCCCTGGCCCTGGCCCTGCACCTGGCCCTGGCCCTGCACCTGGCCCTGGCCCTGCACCTGGCCCTGGCCCTGCACCTGGCCCTGTACCTGGCCCTGGCCCTGGCCTCACCTGGCCCTGGCCCCCTGCACCTGGCCCTGGCCCTGCCCCTGCACCTGGCCTGGCCTGGCCCTGCACCTGGCCCTGCCCCTGGCCCTGGCACCTGCACCTGGCCCTGGCCCTGCACCTGGCCCTGGACCCTGCACCTGACCCTGGCCTTAGCCCTGCCCTGAACCTGGCCCTGGCCCTGCCCCTGGCCCTGAACCTGGCCCTGGCCGACAGGCCCTAAAGGCACCTCCCTGGCCCTGCACTTGGCATTGGCCCTGCATCTGGACCTGGTCCTGACCCTGCACCTGACCTTGGCCCTGGCCTGCAACTGGTCTGGCCCTGCATATAGCCCTGGCCCTGCACCTGGCCCTGACCTTTGCACCTGGCCCTGCACTTGGCCCTGACCCTGCACTTGGCCCTGGTCCTCCACCTGGCCCTGGCTCTGCACCTGCACCTGGCCCTGCACCTGGCCCTGGCCATGGCCATGCACCGGGCCATGGCCTTGGCCTGGCACCTGGCCCTGGCCCGGCCCTGGCCCTCCACCTAGCCCTGGCCCTGGCCCTTCCACCTGCACTGCCACCCCTGGCCCTGGCCCTGCACACCTGGCCCTGGCCCTGGCCCTGCACCTGGCCCTGGCCTCCCTGCACCTGGCCCTGGCCCTGCATTTTTGGCCCTGCACCTGTCTCTGGCCCTGTACCTGGCCCTGGCCCTGCACCTGGCCCTGGCCCTGCACCTGTCCCTGGCCCTGCAGCTGGCCCTGGCCCTGCAACTAGCCCTGGACCTGCACCTGGCCCTGGCCCTGTCCCTGTGTCCCTGGCCCTGCAACTAACCCTGGCCCTGGATGTGCACCTGGCCCTGGCCCTGTCCCTGCACCTGGCCCTGCACATGGGCCTGCACCTGGCCCTGACCCTGAACCTAGCCCAGGCCCTGCCAGGCCCTGAACCTGGCACTGCCTGTCCCTGCTACCTGGCCATGGCCCTGCACCTGGCCCTGGCCCTGCACCTGGCCCTGGTCTTGCACCTGGCCCTGGCCCTGCACCTGGCCCTGGCATTGGACCTGCACCTGGCCCTGGCCCTGGCCCTGCACCTGGCCCTGGCCCTCCACCTAGCCCTGGCATTGGCCCTGAACCTGGCCCTGGACATGGCCCTGGACCTGGCCCTGCACCTGGCCCTGACACTGTACCTGGCCCTGGATGTGAACCTGGCCGTGGCCCTGCCCTTGGCCATGGCCCTGCACCTGGCCCTGCCTTTGGCCCTGCACCTGGTCCTGGCCCTGACCCTGGCCCTCCACCTAGCCATGGCCCTGGCCCCACACCTGGCCCTGGACCTGGCCCTGAACCTGGCCCCGGCCCTGGACCTGGCCTTGGCCCTGCACCTGGCCCCCTGGCCCTGGCCTTGGCCCTGCACCTTACCCTGGCCCTGGCCCTGCACCTGGCCCTGGCCTTGGCCCTGCACCTGCCCTGGTCCTGACCCTGGACCTCCACCTAGTCCTGGCCCTGGCCCTGCACCTGGCCCTGGCCCTGCACCTGGCTCTGCACCAGGCCATGCACCTGGCCCTGGCCCTGGCCTTGGCCCTGCACCTGGCCCTGGTCCTGGACATGGCCCTGCCACTGGCACTGGCCCTGTACCTGGCACTGGCCCTGCAACTGGCCCTGGCCCTGACTCTGCACCTGACCTTGGCCCTGGCATGCAACTGGCACTGGTCCTGCACATGGCCCTGGCCTTGCACCTGGCCCTGAAACTGGCACTGGCCCTGCACTTGGCCTTGGCTCTACACTGCACCTGGCTGACACTGCACCTGGCCGTGGCCCTGAACCAGGCCCTGCACCTGGCCTGGCCCTCCCTCCCCCTGGCATTGGCCCTGAACCTGGCCCTGTCCCTGCACCTGTCCCTGGCCCTGCAACTAACCCTGGCCCTTGATGTGCACCTGGCCCTGGCCCTGGCCCTGTCCCTGCACCTGGCCCTGCACATGGGCCTGCACCTGGCCCTGACCCTGAACCTAGCCCAGGCCCTGCACCTGGCCCTGAACCTGGCACTGGCCCTGTCCCTGCACCTGGCCATGGCCCTGCACCTGGCCCTGGCCCTGCACCTGGCCCTGGTCTTGCACCTGGCCCTGGCCCTGCACCTGGCCCTGGCATTGGACCTGCACCTGGCCCTGGCCCTGGCCATCCACCTAGCCTTGGCCTGGCCCTGGCCCTGGCCCTGGCACTGGCCCTGACATGGCCCTGGCCCTAGCCCTCCAACTAGACCTGGCATTGGCCCTGCACCTGGCCCAGGACCTGGCCCTGCACCTGACATTTGAGATGGCCCTGCACCTAGCCCTGCACCTGGCCCTGGCCCTGCACCTGGCCCTGCACCTGGCCCTGCAACTGGCCCTACACCTGGGCCTGCACCTGGCCCTAGCCCTGCACCTGGCCCTGGCCCTGCACCTGGCCCTGGCCCTGCACCTGGCCCTGGTCTTGCACCTGGCCCTGGCCCTGCACCTGGCCCTGGCATTGGACCTGCACCTGGCCCTGGCCCTGGCCCTGCACCTGGCCCTGGCCCTGCACCTAGCCCTGGCATTGGCCCTGAACCTGGCCCTGGACATGGCCCTGGACCTGGCCCTGCACCTAACACTGGCCCTTCACCTGGCCCTGGCCCTGCACCTGGCCCTGCACCTGGCCCTGCACCTGGCCCTGGCCCTGCACCTGACCCTGGCCCTGATGTTCACCTGACCCTGGCCCTGGATGTGCACCTGGCCGTGGCCCTGACCCTGGCCCTGCACATGGCCCTGGCCCTGCACCTGGCCATGGCCTTGGCACTACACCTGGCCCTGGCACTGGCCCTGCACCTGGACCTGGCCCTGGCCCTGCACCTGGCCCTGGACCTGCACCTGACCCTGGCCTTAGATGTGAACATGGCCATGGCCCTGCCCCTGGCCCTGAACATGGCCTTGGCCCTGCATCTGGCCCTGGCCCTGACCCTTGCCCTCCATCTAGCCCTGGCCCTGGCCCTGCAACTTACCCTGGCCCTGGCCCTGGCCCTGTACCTGGCCATGCACCTGGCCCTGGCTTTCACCTGGCCCTGTCCCTGGACCTGGCCCTGCACCTGGCCCTGGCCCTGCACCTGGCCCTGGCCCTGAACCTGGCCCTGGCCCTGGCCCAGTCCCTGGCCCTCCACCTAGTCCTGGCCCTGGCCCTGCACCTTACCCTAGACCTGGCCCTGGCCCTGTACCTGGCCATGCACCTGGCCCTGGCCCTGGCTTGCACCAGGCCCTGGCCCTGGACATGGCCCTGCAACTGGCACTGGCCCTGTACCTGGCACTGGCCCTGTACCTGGCACTGGCCCTGCACCTGGCCCTGGCCCTGAACCTGACCCTCCACCTAGCCCTGGCCCTGCACCTGGCCCTGGACCTGGCCCTGGCCCTGCACCTGGCACTGGCCCTGGCCCTGCGGCCCTGCACCTGGCCCTGGCCCTGCACCAGGACCTGGCCCTGGCGCTGGCCCTGGCCATGCACCTGACCCTGACCCTGTACCTGGCCCTGGATGTGAACCTGGCCGTGGCCCTGCCCTTGGCCATGGCCCTGCACCTGGCCCTGCCTTTGGCCCTGCACCTGGTCCTGGCCCTGACCCTGGCCCTCCACCTAGCCATGGCCCTGACCCCACACCTAGCCCTGGACCTGGCCCTGCACCTGGCCCTGCACCTGGCCCCGCCCCTGGCCCTGGCCTTGCCCCTGCACCTGGCCCTGGCCCTGGCCCTCCACCTAGCCCTGGCCCTGGCCCTGCAATTTCTTTCCTGGACCTGGCCCTGTCCCTGGACATGGCCCTGCACCTGGCCCTGGCCCTGCACCTGGCCCTGGCCCTGAACCTGGCCCTGGCCCGGTACCTGGCCCTGGCCCTGTCCCTGGCCCTCCACCTAGTCCTGGCCCTGGCCCTGCACCTTACCCTAGACCTGGCCCTGGCCCTGTACCTGGCCATGCACCTGGCCCTGGCCCTGGCTTGCACCAGGCCCTGGCCCTGGACATGGCCCTGCAACTGGCACTGGCCCTGTACCTGGCCCTGGCCCTGCACCTGGCCCTGGCCCTGCACCTGGCCTTGGCCCTGCACATGGCCCTGAACCTGGCCCTGCACCTGGCACTGAACCTGGCCCTGGCCCTGGACCTGCACCTAGCCCTGGCCGTGCAACTGGCCGTGCACCTGGCCCTGGCCTTGGCTCTGCACCTGACCCTGGCCTTGGCCCTGCACCTGGCCCTGGACCTGAACCTGACCCTCCACCTAGCCCTGGCCCTGCACCTGGCACTGGCCCTGGCCCTGCACCTGGCCCTGGCCCCTGCACCAGGACCTGCCCTGGCGCTGGCCCTGGCCATGCACCTGACCCTGACCCTGTACCTGGCCCTGGATGTGAACCTTGCCGTGGCCCTGCCCTTGGCCATGGCCCTGCACCTGGCCATGCCTTTGGCCATGCACCTGGTCCTGGCCCTGACCCTGGCCCTCCACCTAGCCATGGCCCTGGCCCCACACCTGGCCCTGGACCTGGCCCTGCACCTGGCCCTGCACCTGGCCCTGCACCTGGCCCCGTAGGCCCTGGCCTTGGCCCTGCACCTGGCCCCGGCCCTGGCCCTGGCCTTGGCCCTGCACCTTACCCTGGCCCTGGCCCTGGCCTTGGCCCTGCACCTGCCCTGGTCCTGACCCTGGACCTCCACCTAGTCCTGGCCCTGGCCCTGCACCTGGCCCTGGCCCTGGCCTTGGCCATGCACCTGGCCCTGGCCCTGGCCTTGGCCCTGCACCTGGCCCTGGTCCTGGACATGGCCCTGCCACTGGCACTGGCCCTGTACCTGGCACTGGCCTTGCAACTGGCCCTGGCCCTGACTCTGCACCTGACCTTGGCCCTGGCATGCAACTGGCACTGGTCCTGCACATGGCCCTGGCCTTGCACCTGGCCCTGAAACTGGCCCTGGCCCTGCACCTGGCCCTGGTCTTGCACCTGGCCCTGGCCCTGCACCTGGCCCTGGCATTGGACCTGCACCTGGCCCTGGCCCTGGCCCTGCACCTGGCCCTGGCCCTGCACCTAGCCCTGGCATTGGCCCTGAACCTGGCCCTGGACATGGCCCTGGACCTGGCCCTGCACCTAACACTGGCCCTTCACCTGGCCCTGGCCCTGTACCTGGCCCTGCACCTGGCCCTGCACCTGGCCCTGGCCCTGCACCTGACCCTGGCCCTGGATGTTCACCTGACCCTGGCCCTGGATGTGCACCTGGCCGTGGCCCTGACCCTGGCCCTGCACATGGCCCTGGCCCTGCACCTGGCCATGGCCTTGGCACTACACCTGGCCCTGGCACTGGCCCTGCACCTGGCCTTGGCTCTGACATGCACCTGTCCGTGGCCCTGAACCAGGCCCTGCACCTGGCCCTGCATCTATCCCTGTCCCTGCACCTGGCCCTGGTCCTGCACCTGGCGCTGCACCCCTGGCCCTGCCCTCACCTGCCCTGGCCCTGCCCTACCTAGCCCTGGCATTGGCCCTGCACCTGGCCCTGGCCCTGCACCTGTCCCTGGCCCTGCAACTAACCCTGGCCCTGGATGTGCACCTGGCCCTGGCCCTGGCCCTGCCCCTGGCCCTGCACATGGCCCTGCACCTGGCCCTGACCCTGAACCTAGCCCAGGACCTGCACCTGGCCCTGAACCTGGCACTGGCCTGTCCCTGCACCTGGCCATCCCTGCACCTGGCCCTGGCCCTGGCCCTCACCTGGCCCTGGTCTTGCACCTGGACCTGGCCCTGCACCTGGCCCTGGCATTGGACCTGCACCTGGCCCTGGCCCTGGCCCTGCACCTGGCCCTGGCCCTCCACCTAGCCCTGGCATTGGCCCTCAACCTGGCCCTGGACATGGCCCTGGACCTGGCCCTGCACCTAACACGGCCCTTCACCTGGCCCTGGCCCTGTACCTGGCCCTGCACCTGGCCCTGCACCTGGCCCTGGCCCTGCACCTGACCCTGGCCCTGGATGTGCACCTGGCCGTGGCCCTGACCCTGGCCCTGCACATGGCCCTGGCCCTGCACCTGGCCATGGCCCTGCACCTGGACCTGGCCCTGGCCCTGGCCCTGCACCTGGCCCTGGCCCTGCACCTGGACCTGGCCCTGGCCCTGGCCCTGCACCTGGCCCTGGCCCTGCACCTGACCCTGGCCTTAGATGTGAACATGGCCATGGCCCTGCCCCTGGCCCTGCACATGGCCTGGCCCTGCATCTGGCCCTGGCCCTGCACCTGGCCCTGGCCGTGGACCTGCACCTGGCCCTGGCCCTGACCCTTGCCCTCCACCTAGCCCTGGCCCTGGCCCTGCAACTTACCCTGGACCTGGCCCTGAACCTGTACCTGGCCATGCACCTGGCCCTGGCTTTCACCTGGCCCTGTCCCTGGACCTGGCCCTGCACCTGGTCCTGGCCCTGCACCTGGCCCTGGCCCTGAACCTGGCCCTGGCCCTGGCCCAGTCCCTGGCCCCCACCTAGTCCTGGCCCTGGCCCTGCACCTTACCCTAGACCTGGCCCTGGCCCTGTACCTGGCCATCACCTGGCCCTGTCCCTGGCTTGCACCAGGCCCTGGCCCTGGACATGGCCCTGCAACTGGCACTGGCCCTGATCTGGCACTGGCCCTGCACCTGTCCCTGGCCCTGCACCTGGCCTTGGCCCTGCACATGGCCCTGAACCTGGCCCTGCACCTGGCACTGAACCTGGCCCTGGCCCTGGACCTGCACCTAGCCCTGGCCCTGCAACTGGCCGTGCACCTGGCCCTGGCCTTGGCTCTGCACCTGACCCTGGCCTTGGCCCTGCACCTGGCCCTGGCCCTGAACCTGACCCTCCACCCAGCCCTGGCCCTGCACCTGGCCCTGGCCCTGGCCCTGGCCCACCTGGCACTGGCCCTGGTCCTGCACCTGGCCCTGCCTTTGGCCCTGCACCTGGTCCTGGCCCTGACCCTGGCCCTCCACCTAGCCATGGCCCTGGCCCCACACCTGGCCCTGGACCTGGCCCTGCACCTGGCCCTGCACCTGGCCCCGGCCCTGGCCCTGGCCTTGGCCCTGCATCTGGCCCTGGCCCTGACTCTTGCCCTCCACCTAGCCCTGGCCCTGGCCCTGCAACTTTCCCTGGACCTGGCCCTGTCCCTGGACCTGGCCCTGCACCTGGCCCTGGCTCTGCACCTGGCCCTGGCCCTGAACCTGGCCCTGGCCCTGGCCCAGTCCCTGGCCCTCCACCTAGTCCTGGCCCTGGCCCTGCTCCTTACCCTAGACCTGGCCCTGGCCCTGTACCTGGCCATGCACCTGGCCCTGGCCCTGGCTTGCACCTGGCCCTGGCCCTGGACATGGCCCTGCAACTGGCACTGGCCCTGTACCTGGCACTGGCCCTGCACCTGTCCCTGGCCCTGCACCTGGCCTTGGCCCTGCACATGGCCCTGAACCTGGCCCTGCACCTGGCACTGAATCTGGCCCTGGACCTGGACCTGTACCTAGCCCTGGCCCTGCAACTGGCTGTGCACCTGGCCCTGGCCTTGTCTCTGCACCTGACCCTGGCCTTGGCCCTGCACCTGCCCCTGGCCCTGAACCTGACCCTCCACCTAGCCCTGGCCCTGCACCTGGCCCTGGACCTGGCCCTGGCCCTGCACCTGGCACTGGGCCTGGCCCTGCACCTGGCCCTGGCCCTGCACCAGGACCTGGCCCTGGCGCTGGCCCTGGCCATGCACCTGACCCTGACCCTGTACCTGGCCCTGGATGTGAACCTGGCCTTGGCCCTGCCCTTGGCCATGGCCCCTCACCAGGCCCTGCCTTTGGCCCTGCACCTGGTCCTGGCCCTGACCCTGGCCCTCCACCTAGCCATGGCCCTGGCCCCACACCTGGCCCTGGACCTGGCCCTGCACCTGGCCCTGCACCTGGCCCTGCACCTGGCCCCGGCCCTGGCCTTGGCCCTGCACCTGGCCCCGGCCCTGGCCCTGGCCTTGGCCCTGCACCTTACCGTGGCCCTGGCCCTGGCCATGCACTTGGCCCTGGCCTTTGCCCTACACCTGCCCTGGTCCTGACCCTGGACCCCCACCTAGTCCTGGCCCTGGCCCTGCACCTGGCCCTGGCCCTGCACCTGGCTCTGCATCAGGCCATGCACCTGGCCCTGGCCCTGGCCTTGGCCCTGCACCTGGCCCTGGTCCTGGACATGGCCCTGCCACTGGCACTGGCCCTGTACCTGGCACTGGCCCTGCAACTGGCCCTGGCCTTGACTCTGCACCTGACCTTGGCCCTGGCATGCAACTGGCACTGGTCCTGCACATGGCCCTGGCCTTGCACCTGGCCCTGAAACTGGCACTGGCCCTGCACCTGCCCTTGGCTCTGACACTGCACCTGTCCGTGGCCCTGAACCAGGCCCTGCACCTGGCCCTGCATCTGTCCCTGTCCCTGCACCTGGCCCTACACCTGGCCCTGGCCTTGGCCCTGCACCTGGACCTGGACCTGGCCCTCCACCTAGCCCTGGCATTGGCCCTGCACCTGGCACTGGCCCTGCACCTGGCCCTGGCCCTGACCCTGCACCCGACCTTGGCCCTGGCCCTGCACCTGGCCTGAACCTGGCCCTGGTCCTCCACCTGGCCCTGGCCCTGCACCTGGCCCTGGCCCTGCACCTACCCTGGCCCTGGAACTGGCCCTGAATCTGGCCCTGCACCTGGGCCTGTCCCTGCACCTGGCACTGGACCTGCACCTGGCCTTGCACATGGCCCTGGCCCTGCAACTGTCCCTGGCCCTGCACCTGGCCCTGGCCTTGGCCATGCACCTGGCGCTAGCCCTGACCCTGGCCCTCCACCTAGCCCTGGCCCTGGCCCTGAAACTGGCCCTGGCCCTGGCCCTGTACCTGGCCCTGCAACTTGCCCAGGCCCTGGCCTTGCCTTGGCCCTGTCCCTGGCCCTGCAACTGGCCCTGGCCCTGGGCCTGGCCCTGGCCCTGCACCTGGCCCTGGCCATGGCCCTGCACCTGGCCCAGTCCTTGGCCCTGCACCTGGCAATGGACCTGGCCCTGGCCCTGCACCTTGCCATGCACCTGGCCCTGGACTTGGCCTTGGCCCTGCACCTGTCCTTGGCCCTGGCCTGCAACTGGCCCTGGCCCTGCACATGGCACTGGCCCTGCACCTGGCCCAGGCCCTGCACCTGGCCCTGAACCTGGCCCTGGCTCTGCACCTGGCCCTGCACTTGGCCCTGGCCCTGCACCTGGCCATGGCCCTGCACCTGACCCTGGCCCTGCACCTGGTCCTGGCCCTGCATCCTGGCCCTGGCCCTGCACCTGGCCCTTAACCTGCCCCTGGTCCTGGCCATGCACCAGGCCCTGCACCTGGCCCTGGCCTTGCACCTGGCCCTGGCCATCACATGGCCCTGGCCGTTGCCCTGCACCTGGCCCTGCACATGGCCCTGGCCCTGGCCCTCAACCTAGCCCTGGCTTTGGCCCTGCACCTGGCCCTGGCCCTGGCCCTGCACCTGGCCCTGCACCTAGCAGTGGCCCTGACCCTGCACCTGACCTTGGCCCTGGCCCTGCACCTGTCCCTGAACCTGGCCCTGGCCCTGCACCTGGCCCTGCAACTGGCCCTGCACCTGGCCCTGGCCCTGCACCTGGCCCTGGCCATGCAACTGGTCCTGGACCTGCAACTAGCCCTGAACCTGTCGCTGGCCCTGGACGTGCACCTGGCCCTGGCCCTGACCCTGGCCATCCACCTAGCCCTGGCCCTGGCCCTGTCCCTGCACCTGGCCCTGCACCTGGCCCTGGCCCTGGCCCTGCACCTTACCCTGGCCCTGGCCCTGGCCATGCACCTGGCCCTGGCCTTGGCCCTGCACCTGCCCTGGTCCTGACCCTGGACCTCCACCTAGTCCTGGCCCTGGCCCTGCACCTGGCCCTGGCCCTGCACCTGGCTCTGCACCAGGCCATGCACCTGGCCCTGGCCCTGGCCTTGGCCCTGCACCTGGCCCTGGTCCTGGACATGGCCCTGCCACTGGCACTGGCCCTGTACCTGGCACTGGCCCTGCAACTGGCCCTGGCCTTGACTCTGCACCTGACCTTGGCCCTGGCATGCAACTGGCACTGGTCCTGCACATGGCCCTGGCCTTGCACCTGGCCCTGAAACTGGCACTGGCCCTGCACCTGGCCTTGGCTCTGACACTGCACCTGTCCGTGGCCCTGAACCAGGCCCTGCACCTGGCCCTGCATCTGTCCCTGTCCCTGCACCTGGCCCTGCACCTGGCCCTGGCCTTGGCCCTGCACCTGGACCTGGCCTTGGCCCTGCACCTAGCCCTGGCATTGGCCCTGCACCTGGCACTGGCCCTGCACCTGGCCCTGACCCTGCACCTGACCTTGGCCCTGGCCCTGCACCTGGCCCTGAACCTGGCCCTGGTCCTCCACCTGGCCCTGGCCCTGCACCTGGCCCTGGCCCTGCACCTACCCTGGCCCTGGAACTGGCCCTGAATCTGGCCCTGCACCTGGGCCTGTCCCTGCACCTGGCACTGGCCCTGCACCTGGCCCTGCACCTGGCCCTGGCCCTGCAACTGTCCCTGGCCCTGCACCTGGCCCTGGCCTTGGCCCTGCACCTGGTGCTAGCCCTGACCCTGGCCCTCCACCTAGCCCTGGCTCTGGCCCTATAACTGGCCCTGGCCCTGGCCCTGCAGCTACCCTGGCCCTGGAACTGGCCCTGAATCTGGCCCTGCACCTGGGCCTGTCCCTGCACCTGGCACTGGCCCTGCACCTGGCCCTGCACATGGCCCTGGCCCTGCAACTGTCCCTGGCCCTGCACCTGGCCCTGGCCTTGGCCCTGCACCTGGCGCTAGCCCTGACCCTGGCCCTCCACCTAGCCCTGGCCCTGGCCCTGAAACTGGCCCTGGCCCTGGCCCTGTACCTGGCCCTGCAACTTGCCCAGGCCCTGGCCTTGCCTTGGCCCTGTCCCTGGCCCTGCAACTGGCCCTGGCCCTGGGCCTGGCCCTGGCCCTGCACCTGGCCCTGGCCCTGGCCCTGCACCTTGCCATGCACCTGGCCCTGGACTTGGCCTTGGCCCTGCACCTGTCCTTGGCCCTGGCCTGCAACTGGCCCTGGCCCTGCACATGGCACTGGCCCTGCACCTGGCCCAGGCCCTGCACCTGGCCCTGAACCTGGCCCTGGCTCTGCACCTGGCCCTGCACTTGGCTCTGGCCCTGTACCTGGCCCTGGCCCTGCACCTGACCCTGGCCCTGCACCTGGTCCTGGCCCTGCATCCTGGCCCTGGCCCTGCACCTGGCCCTGGCCCTGCCCCTGGCCCTGGCCATGCACCAGGCCCTGCACCTGGCCCTGGCCTTGCACCTGGCCCTGGCCATCACATGGCCCTGGCCGTGGCCCTGCACCTGGCCCTGCACATGGCCCTGGCCCTGGCCCTCAACCTAGCCCTGACTTTGGCCCTGCACCTGGCCATGGCCCTGGCCCTGCACCTGGCCCTGCACCTAGCACTGGCCCTGACCCTGCACCTGACCTTGGCCCTGGCCCTGCACCTGGCCCTGAACCTAGCACTGGCCCTGACCCTGCACCTGACCTTGGCCCTGGCCCTGCACCTGGCCCTGAACCTGGCCCTGGCCCTGCACCTGGCCCTGCAACTGGCCCTGCACCTGGATCTGGCCCTGCACCTGGCCCTGGCCCTGCACCTGGCCCTGGCCATGCAACTGGTCCTGGACCTGCAACTAGCCCTGAACCTGTCGCTGGCCCTGGACGTGCACCTGGCCCTGGCCCTGACCCTGGCCATCCACCTAGCCCTGGCCCTGGCCCTGCACTGGCCCTGACCTGGCCCTGGCCCTGGCCCTGCACCTTACCCTGGCCCTGGCCCTGGCCATGCACCTGGCCCTGGCCTTGGCCCTGCACCTGCCCTGGTCCTGACCCTGGACCTCCACCTAGTCCTGGCCCTGGCCCTGCACCTGGCCCTGGCCCTGCACCTGGCTCTGCACCAGGCCATGCACCTGGCCCTGGCCCTGGCCTTGGCCCTGCACCTGGCCCTGGTCCTGGACATGGCCCTGCCACTGGCACTGGCCCTGTACCTGGCACTGGCCCTGCAACTGGCCCTGGCCTTGACTCTGCACCTGACCTTGGCCCTGGCATGCAACTGGCACTGGCCCTGCACCTGGCCCTGGCCCTGGCCTTGGCCCTGCACCTGGCCCTGGCATTGGCCCTGCACCTGGCCCTGGCCCTGACCCTGGCCCTGCACCTAGCCCTGGCCCTGTACCTTGCCCTGGACCTGGTCCTGGCCTTTGCTCTTTCACTGTCCCTTTCCCTGGCTGTTCTGTCCTTGGCCCTGGCGCTGCACCTGGCCCTGATATAGGCCCTGGCCCTGGACCTGGCCCTGGCCCTGCAACTGGCCCTGGCCATGGCCCTTCACCTGGCCCCTGCCTTGGCCCTGCACCTGGCACTCCACCTAGCCCTGGCCCTGGCCCTGCACCTAGCCCTGGACCTGGCCCTCGCCTTTGCCCTTTCACTGGCCCTGTCCTGGCTATTCTGTCCTTGTCCCTGGCACTGCACCTGGCCCTGATATAGGCCCTGGCCCTGGCCGCTCTGGCCATTACCAGGTGCAGGGCCAGGGCCAGGTGCAGGGCCAGGGCCAGGGCCAGGTGCAGGGCCAGGGCCAGTGCCAGGTGCAGGTGCAGGGCCAGGTCCTGTGACAGATTCAGGGCCATGGCCAGGGTCAGGGCAAGGGCCTGGGCCAGGGCCAGGGACAGAATGGCCAGTGACAGAACCAGGGTGAGAAAAGCCACTTCCAGAATGGCAAAGGCAATAACTTCCAGGGCCAGATTAATTCAAGGCCAGTGCCAGAACGGCCAGGGACAGAACTGCCATGTCCAGAATTGCCATGGCCAGGGCCAAAACGTCCAGGGCGATAACTACCATGGCCAGATCATTCAAGGCCTGGCCAGAACTGCAAGGGACAGAAAGGCCAGGGACAGTGACCGACCGGCCAGTTTCAAGGATAGAACAACCAGACCCAGTTCCAGAGCGAGTGCTTGGGCCACTGCAAGAAAGGAAGTCCAGGGCCAGGGCCAAATCAGCCAGGGCTAAGTCCAGATCATCCAGGGCTAAGTTCAGAATGGCCAGGGCCAGAAATCCATGGGCAAAGGCAAGAAAGGCCAGGGCCAGAACGGCAAGGGCCAGGGCCAGGGCCAGAAAGTCCTGTACCAGAACCAGGACCTGAAGGACCAGGTTCAGGGCAAGAAAAGCCAGAGCCAGAAAGGACAGTGCTAGAATCTCCAGGGCAAGTGCAAGAATGGCCATGGAGTGTATGACCAGGCCAGACCCAGAAGGGCCAGGGCCAGTACGGCAAGAGCCAGAATGGCCTGGGTAAGGAACATGGCCTGGGCCAGTGTGAGGGGAAGGACAGAACAGCCAGGGCCAGTGTGAGGGCCAAGGACAGAACAGCCAGGGCCAGGGCCAGGGCCAGGGCATCAGCCAGGTATAAGTCCAGATTGGCCAGGGCCAGAAATTCCAGGACAAAGGCCAGCAAGGCCAGGGAAAGAAAGACCTGTACCAGAACCCAGGATCTGAACGACCAGGGTCAGGGCAAGAAAAGTCAGAGCCAGAAAGGCCATTGCTAGAATGTCCAGGGCAAGTGCCAGAATTGTCATGGCTTGTATGACCAGGGCCAGGCCCAGAACGGCAAGGGCCAGTAAGGCAAGAGCCAGAATGACCTGGGTAAGTGTCAGAACGGCCAGTGTCATGAACATGGCCATGGCCAGTGCCAGGACCAAGGAAAGAACAGCCAGGTCCAGGTCCAGGGCAAGGGCTAGAGCCAGGGCCAGGACAGCCATGGCCAGGTCCAGATCCACCAAGACCAGAACGACCAGGGTAATGGCCAGAACTGCCAGGGCCAGGGCCAATATCAGGGCCATGTCCAGTTCCAGGGCCAGGGACAGAATATACAGGGATAGGGCCAGTGACAGGGCAAAGGCCAGGGCCAGGTCCAGGGCCAGGTCCAGGGCCAGTGACAGAATGGCCAGAGACACAACCAGGGTGAGAAAGGCCAGGGCCAGAACGACCAGGACCATAACTACCCATGGCCAGATCGTTCAAGGCCGGGCCAGAACAGCAAGGGACAGAAAGGCCAGGGCCAGGGACAGACCAGCCAGGTTCAAGGATAGAACAACCAGACCCAGTTCCAGAGCAAGTGCTTGGGCCAGAGCAGGAAAGGAAAGGGCCAGGGCCAGGGCCAGGGCCAAATCAGCCAGGGCTAATTCCAGAATGGCCAGGGCCAAAAATCCAAGGGCAAAGGCCAGAAAGGCCAGGGCCAGAATGACTAGGGCCAGAGCCAGAAAGTCCTGTACAAGAACGGCCAGGGTCAGGAACATGGCCAGGGCCAGTGCCAGGGCCAAGGACAGAACAGCCAGGTCCAGCGCCAAAACAAGGGCTAGAGCCAGGGCCAGAACAGCCAGGGCCAGTGGCAGATCGACCAGGGCCAGAACGACCAGAGTAATGGCCAGAATGGCCAGGGCCAGGGCCAATATCAGGGCCAGGTCCAGTGCCAGGAACAGGGCCAGGGACAGAATGGCCAGTGACAGAACCAGGGTGAGAAAAGCCAGGGCAAAAATGGCCAAGGCAATAACTGCCAAGGCCAGATCGTTCAAGGCCAGGGCCAGAATGGCCAGGGACAGAACAGCCATGTCCAGATTTGCCCTGGCCAGGGCCAGAACGTCCAGGGCCATAATTACCATGGCCAGATCGTTCAATGCCGGGCCAGAACAGCAAGGGACAGAAAGGCCAGGGCCAGGGACAGACCGAACAGGTTCAAGGATAGAACAACCAGACCCAGTTCCAGAGCAAGTGCTTGGGCCACAGCAAGAAAGGAAAGGACCAGGGCCAGGGCCAGGGCCAGGGCCAAATCAGCCAGGGCTAAGTCCAGATCAACCAGGGCTAAATTCAGAATGGCCAGGGCCAGAAATCCATGGACAAGGGCCAGGGCCAGGGCCAGAAAGTCCTGTACAAGAACCCAGGACCTGAACGACCAGGATCAGGGAAAGAAAAGCCAGAGCCAGAAAGGACAGTGCTAGAATGTCTAGGGCAAGTGCCAGAATGGCCATGGATTGTATGACCAGGCCAGTCCCAGAACGGCCAGGGCCAGTACGGCAAGAGGCAAAATGACCTGGGTAAGGGTCAGAATGGCCAGGGCAGGAACATGGCCAGGGCCAGTGTGAGGGCCAAGGACAGAACAGCCATGGCCAGGGCCAGGGCCAGGGCCAGGGCCAGGGCCAATCCTGCACATTCGCTTTGTATTATATAAAGCAATTCATATTGGAGGAAACTGTTAATATTTTAACCACCTAATTACCTGGGTTAAGGAATGAGCGCTCACAATATGGTGTATTCACAAGTTAAGATATGTTTGGTTAAAGATTTGATTTAATTTTAATTATGTAGTGCCAGTGCATATATTTGTGTTTGCTCCCACTTGTTCCCAAGAATTTTTAGCCTTTTGTATTATTCTTGTAGCAGTAACTACAGAATTTTGTCAAAATCATAACATAGGTCCTGGCAATGAACATTCCTTAATTTTTCTCATTCATATCTCTAATCTGTCTCTATCATTTCTCTATCATCTTGATATGAAGTGATAGGGGAGAGTTCATGAAAGAGGAAATCAAAATCATGCAAACAATTTGGTGAAGATGTTAGCCATCATACTTTTCTTTAATTTCAATAATCTTTTTTTTTCTTTTGTGTGTGTGTGGAGCACGGTTCTTACTAAGTTCCCTACACCCAAGATAAATGACAAACGGGTCAGCCCTTCTGATAAAATCTGCAACCCTAGAGAGAGAAAGAGAGAGAGATAGAAAGACAGAGAGACAGACAGACACACAGAGAAAGAAAGACAGCATGAGGAGTGAGAAAGGGAGAGGAAAGAAATAATGGAAGCAAGATAGACGTCAACCCAAGCTTCTCCACCTTCTGGTTTCACACTCAGTACCAAAGGCATCTCATATAAGACTGGAAAGAAACCTGCCCTATGACTGGTGACTATGCTTCAAGCTCTGATTGGCTAACAAATCCTGAGTTACAGGAATAAATGAGCAGAAAATACACAGAACTTGAGGGCAGGTTTGGACCAGGACTAACAAACATTCTAAACTCTTTTTATAGATACAGAAGCCATTAGGGTTCCCATGCAACAACCCAGCCTCTCTGGTTATGCATATCATGGTTTAAGCATGGCTTATTCCTTCTTCCCAGGGATGATATGGAGAGGAAGGATTCAGGAGTTTGTGGGATCGCTTTTAGCAGGAGGTGTGGTTTTCAAGGTTTCCATTAGCCAACATCCTGTAGACCATCGGCAACTGTTCCTGGAGAGATGGGCAAAGCAGGTTGTGTAAAGCTTCAGCCTTAATATTGAGCTGCAGTTGTAGAGAGGATGTTCGAGTCCTGGCAGTGTTTGGTACCACTGTTCCAAGCCCTACATTCAGGGTGTCAAGGGGGCACTCCCCTGGATTCACCTCAGTTCAGACTTCACCCTTGAAAGGCCTGCCATTGTTTCCCCATAGTAGTGGAAAGGGACAAGGTCTCCTGAGAAAATTGGGAGCATTGGGTGAGGGAAAGGAGAGTTAGGGAGAAAGAGAAGGGGAGAAGAGAATGGGAACGGAGAACAAGAGGCATCTAGAAGACTGAGTTTTGGAAAGAATAGAGGAGAGCAACAAAAGAAATACCGTACTAGATGGAGATATAATAGGTGGTAAGAGAAATCTGGCACTAGGAAAATGTCCAGAGATCTACAAGGATCACCCCAAATGAAAATATAAGCAATAGTGGAGAGACTACATTAAATGCCCTTCCATATAATAAGATTGATATCTACCTCATAGGATATTCTAGAGCCTTCTTCCAGTAGTTGAAAGAAACAGAAGCAGACACCCACAGCTAAGCACTAAGTGGAACTTCTGGAATCCAGTTGCAGAGAAGGAAGAGTCATAAGTACAGGGTTCAAGAGCAGGTTCGAGATACCCACAGAATCACCTAATCAAAACAATGCAAAGCTCAGGCATACCAGTCTGACAGTTCGGAATCCATAATATGACTGACTTAAAACCCCTAAAAGTGCATCTCATTTAGAAGGCCTAGTAAGTCTAAGGGACCTCTGGCAGTGGAATCAGGATGTATCCCTGATGTATGAAAGGCTTCATGAGCCCATTCCCATGGGTAGATACTCAGCCTAGACACATAGGGTTGGGCCTTGTCCCTGCCCCAAATGGCTTTGGGGTTGGTACAGACATGAGAGGGATAGGAAACAGAGATGGATATTGTAAAATAACTTTGATTCTATTTTAACAGAATTCATTAAAAGTAAGAATAGGTAAAAAGGTGGGGTCAATACATTAGCTAACATTTGCTGGTGCCATTGTCCTGAAGAGCCAGAGCTTTGGGCAAGTTTATGGACATTGTCCTGAAGCAGTCACAGACTAACTTTGACAGTGGTACGAACACCATACCCCAGGGACCACTTTCATCTTTGGTGACTAGGAAATCCTGAAATTCCTACCTCCGCTATCTAAGAACCATTACTAAAGGCTTCTGCCACCATGCCTGGCTTCAGGGCTTCAAGTTTACTTAGTGAGACATTAGAATGATGGGATGAATAACATGAAGAATTACACTTAACTATATAGAAAACCTCTTACATCTGTGAACCTGGCTGTCTCCATTACTAGTAATAGACAGAACCCTTCCAAGACATTTGGTGAGTTTTCAAAGAGTAAATGATAAGGGAAAATAATATTTCCCATATTTGGAAGACAATGGACGTTTTGAGGCAGAAAACTTGCATTCGATGGGCACCATCTTCTGTTACTGGAGTTTAGTACCAGAGCCTGTTGTCTGGCTACACTAACAACCAGGCTCAGTCATTCATCATAAGTGAGCCAAGCTAATGAACTAACTTCTGTTGACAAGCCAAACTACAATACCAGCACTCTGGATTCAAGGTTGACAGATATCTCTCATGTTCTAGGACAGACTAATCTATAATGTGAAATCGATTGAAGACAGGATGTCACAGTAATACTTTTTACGAATTAAAAAGAAGAGAAAAAATACAAAAGTAAAATTAATGAAAATTTATATATTCAGTTTGAACACTTATGAAAACAAAAAAGAAAACAGTAAATAATCTATATCAAGGGTCATAATAGGCTTAGAATGCAAATATATGCAAAACAAAATAAGAAAGCTAAATATGGAATTTTTCCCATCTCTAAAGCACTCGGTTCCGGTTTCTGCTATAAGGTGGTCATATAAGAAGTCAATGTTTCTTTCATAGAGATGTTTTCATTTGAAATACTCAAGACATTTTCTAAAATGTGACTCCCTGGAAAATAAGAATTTTATGAGTCTACAGTTGCCGTGGTAGTAGGCCAGAATGGACCCCACAAAGTTGACTTATGATCTCCACACGAATGTCATTGTGTAAAAACTGGTAATTAATTTACAGACACACACATACAACAGAATTTGTTCTGTTTCTTTTTTCTGGTAAAAATGTCTTTGCCATGGTATTTTATACCATCTTTGCATAATCCATTTTGAAGGCAATACTTCAAGTTGAAGCACCCATGGGCAAATAGTGAGGACATGAAGAAGCATGGAATTTGAAGTAATAATTACTTACATTCATATCCACAGCACCATAAGCTATGTTGTGGAATAATGGCTTATGCCACGGGGTTGCTCATGCTGCCTGAGTGAGTTCCGGCATTTTTAAGTTGCAGATCAAACTCAATTCTCCAGCACATGTGGAACAAAGTGTTGTGGACTGGAGTTTGTAGGACTGTAATCAGAAACAGCAGCTCAGTCCCATGTCCATTCCTCAGTCAGTGAGTGTGGACAAGTGGAAGACAAGCTATCATTGATGAAAGGAAGACAGAGACATAATATGATGTCAGGCAGGTTCAGTCAGTACTTTAAGCTCCATTTTATTCATACACCAAACTTAAGTAGTCAAACAAAGGTGTGGCAATGGAAGGGGACATCTATTAATATGTATATGGGGAAATCAGAAATTGCTTCCCCTAATGCTACAGGCACTCCATAATTGCACATACTATGTGCCTTCAGGCACCCAATTGCTGCACTTCCTCCTTTACTTCAGGGTGGTTAACCTGTCTACTCCCAAATCATTGCTATTTAGATAGGAGATATCATCATCAAGGCACAGGTGTCCTGTAGCAGGAAAGATAATGTCTTAAGGAAAATAGGAGTTATTGGAGCACTTTGAACTCATGACAAGTTGGAATGGATTCCCATGTAGGAGTTGAGAAACTTCAGACTGGCAGAATATATTCCAGGGCTGCGAAAGCCATACAGAAGCCTTGTATGTAAACAGATGATGAGGTCTACCTTTAACTGCTTGGTGGCAGTGCAAATGTTTAATCCCAGGACACAGGAGGCTGCCTGATTTTGCTTAGGTTGAGGCCAGCCAAAACCACAGAATGAGTTTAAGTCCTGCAGAGATAAACCCTGTTTTGAAAACAAAAACAAAACAGAACAAAGTCACATAAAGGAAAGATGAGATCAACCTTCTGGTGGTAGCCTACATGTATAAATGGTATTGAAGGAGGAAGCTTTCCCTCTTTGGCTACTTACCCTAGCTCTGGGTACCAAGTTTATTCCTTTACTACCATTAGAGCCTACTTTTTTGGAATTTTGATGTAAAATGACCAGCTGACACATCCATCCTTATAAACTAAAAAACTGCTGTACTCTTCAGATTCCCATTGGTAGGCAACCATTGTTGGACTAAATATATCACAGCTTGTGAGATATCGTAATAAATCCACTTTCTCCATATATGGAGAGATTCATCCTACATTCCTTTTCATGCAGAGAACCTTGGTTACTGCAGTTGGCATTTGTTTTGTTTTATTTTTTTATATGCTTACTGAAGATGTATTCCTCTGTAAATATTCAATTTTCCATGAAGATTTCTTTTCTCATTATGATGCCTTTGCCAAGTGTTTGCTCTGAATTTCAGGGATAAAATTCTACATTCATGGAGCCATCATCCGGCATTCTGCCACGAGAAAGATCGTTTATCTTTTTTTGAGATGTGGCCCCTGCTTTTCTTTCCTGATTATCTGGAGTTCCTGTGACAAACAGGTAAAAAGCAAACTTAGTTCAACTTAACTCAGTGTTTAACCAAATAACAAATAACACATTTTGCATTCCTAAATCTCTTTGTGGTAGTTAACGAATATTTGGAGCTCCCTTGCAACTTTTTCAACAAGAATCACTCAATCCAATTAAGTAAGTATATTTAGCTAGCAACACTGTGTCTAGAAGGAAGAAAGGTAAATGCCTGTGTACTACAGAATGATAGCACGGGTCAGCAATAGGAAATTGCTATAGAAATGCACATCACTGCTGATATAGAAAAGTCTTTGTGCTAGAAGGCAATCAGTAACCATTGCAATTTGTCCTTAAGCAGTCTGCACCCACCTGGGAGGTGCTTTTTTCACTCAGGCCTTAATAGCTCATCAGGCCCCTTTGTGACCTGCCTGTCAAAAGAATTGCAGGGCCCTTCTGGTCTAGATTTGAAGAGAAAGTGCAGCCAGTGGTTTTGAGTGATGTGCTTTGAGGAAGGGGAAACTGGAAAACCACAGCATGGTGAGTGAGGGGCTGCCGTCCTCAGATCAGTAGTGGGATATAGTGAGGTGATGGATCCAGTGTGGTGGATATTCCCTGGATCTGGTTGGGAAGCTGCAAGGAGACAACCTGTCCCCTGAGTTCTCATATAGTCCTTGAAAAAACCAGAAGCTAGAGGCAGTCCACCAAATAACTATTCTGTGGGCTGTATCTGCTTTGAGTACTGTGATCAGGAAGGTGTCTATGGAAATATTTTTTAAGTCAACTTCTACATACTTCAGGTGCACCCACTGAAATCAAGGCAACAAACTTCCAGAGGCCTTTTAGTTAAGTACCTTTTATAAATTCAGCCATTTGCATTTTAATTTTATGTGTAAAATCCATGTATTGTTAATTTTCTGCAGGTTGTAAAAGGCATCTCATGTAAGGGTAGCACTTCACTATTGAGCAGTGATCTACAAGAGTAGAATTTGTAACACAAATGATTATGAGATATATCTCATTAAGTAGAATTTAACTGAGTTAGTACTGCCTCTTAAACACACAAAGATAAGTGTATGCTGACCAGTCCTGTTAGAATTTTGAATAATAGATACACATTTGTTGTCCATGATTTTCCAGACATTTGACTCCAAACTATTACACAGAAGCTACTCCTGTTTTGCAACAGCATCTAGTCCCTTACCCTTATCATAGACCTGCCCCATAACAAGCTGCTCAGAGAGAAATTACAGTGTCATAAGCAACCTTAAATTGTATTATATCATATAGTTGCAGTTTTCTTCTCCAGAAAAACATAGTTCTACCACTGTGGCAATAGGACACCAGATTTTAAAAAGTAAACCAATGATGTATGAGTGCCCTGATAAAGCACAGCTTTTACTTAGGTCCTCATGCAGGGATGAGAAACATTCTTAGAAGAGATAGTAACATCCAGGGGCCTAGGCCTTGAAAGATTTTCCTAAGGGCCTGGTGTATTGACAATAATACACAGAACCTAGTGAAAAACCAGGTATTTGCATGGGAGAGCTGGTAATTATATGGAACAAAGCCTTTGTGGACAGGTTGCTTCAGATATGTAGATATAAACTACATAGAGCTATGGTTGTCAGTCCCAAGGCCACTGCGGGCTAGGCCTTGAAAGATTTTCCTAAGGGCCTGGAGTATTGACAATAATATACAGAACGTCGCCCCCTAGCCCTGGCCTGGCCTGGCCCTGGCCCTGGCCCGGCCCTGGCCCTGGCCCGGCCCTGGCCCTGACCCTGGCCCTGGCCCTGACCCTGCCCTGGCCCTGGCCCTGGCATTTCCTGTTCTGGCCCAATGCAAATCTAAACAATGCCAGGAAACCATGGTATCAAGCTTCTCTAAAGGTCAGAGAATGAAGAGGGATTATTTTATTTTCAAAAAGGAGAAAAGGTTTATGGTAGAGGCGATTAATTGTATTGTTCCATTCTAGGAATTAGAAAATTGAAGCACAGAATAAAAGGTTTAAAATACTCATCATTGTACTTGAATGGCTCAATGATGCTTTTGTTTTCATGCTTATGTCATTACAGGCATGTTGTAGCTTGAGAGAAGGGTAAATATGTAGAACTCAAGAGAAAGAGCCCTGCTTTGTTTTTGTGAGAAACTCATTGAGGCTGTAAGGTTACTTCATCTTTAGGTATGCTCCTTTTAGCATGTGGAAGGGGCACTAGAATGTGACAGAATATTGGTTCATAAATGTTGACTGGCAACCCTGCTTGCATTTTGTATTCTGTTATCATGGGCCAAGTACCAGAGAGCAGCTTCGAGAAAGTGTTATCATGGGACATTACAGTCTCCCAAGATAACTATCTCCTAAAACTTTCAATGACAGCATTTGATTCCCCTCACCAAGTCATAGCCAAATCTCTGGAAGTTTGCCTACAGCTTTTACTGGTTACCAAATTCTAGATTACCTAATTATCAGAGAGCGTTCAAATTCTTCTGTTTATGAATACTCTCTCTCCTAAGAATTAATACTATGGAAACTAAGGTAATAAGACTCACAATTATTCATCAAAAGGTGAGTTTGTCATTCTTAACTTCCTTCAGGATGGTGATAATCCATTTGCTATAGTAGACTTAGGGATTATTGGATTGCAGTCCATCTTTTTTGAGGCAGCCGTCCAACATGAAATATTTAGGATCTTCTAAAAACCCTGCATACACAATGACATTTCAGCATTTAAACATTTTACAACTCTGCTCTCCGATCAAATAAGGGATGAACCTGGGAGTTTCCCACAATCATGTGGGAGTCAGTGAGAGTCAATTGTGTCAAGTATGGCAGACTATTTCATCCTCTGATTATGTTCTTATATGATTATTAAAATAGGATATTAGATAATCCATAATCAGTGGATTCCATGATGTGGGAAGCAATTATTATAGACCATCTTAATATCAATTATGTAGTTAAAATATTTAAATTAATAATGACAGTATTCTTCATGAGCCTGGTTTATAGCCACCACCTTAGGGAAGTGGATGATGTTTCATGAACTCATTATTTGATTATTTAATTATATAAAACAATGATTATATTATACATGATACCTGGAATCTGGTGCCACGGATCATCTAATTACATAATTAAAGTATTTAAATTGACAGTCTGTATTAATACCCAAGATAATGTAAATATTTATAAAGTTATGTAAACCAAAAATCCTCCATTCCAGGAAGAGACCTGTAAAGCTTCTTCGTGTGGAGATAATGTGCAATACCATCACATTTTATGATACATTGATTCAATTGAGGATGATTTCATCCTTCATGACTGGAGTCTGGCCATGCTTCCCTGCCAGTAGAATGCTATATCACCTCTTTATTGTAACAGTTAGCTATTACTGACTTATTTAATTCTTTAAATTATGTAAACGACAGACAATTCCATCACTGATAATGATCAGGATGCAAATATCTGTCAGGGACAAGGTTAGGAACGTTGTAGACATGGGCAGAGCATTTTCTGAATTTTCTATGCATCTCCCAGAGAAAAAAGGATGCTGGATGATTGAGTCCAGAAGATTGCTCGGGGCCATTCGAGAAGTACAAGGACTTCACCATGGCTGGCACGGTGGTCTGGGTGTTGAGTACCTGCTGTTCCTCCACATCTTCACATCGGTTGTGATTTACCATGAGAAGAAGTAGTGGCACAAGGAGGTCGGCACCATCACTGAGTCCTTGCAAAAGGATGACACCCCAGAACACGGAAGAAAATCTCTCTCTCAGATATGCTGGTGATGCCCCTGCTGCAGCCATCTTTCCAGCTGATAGCAACATCTTGATTACTACTGCTAAGCCAGGAATGGGCCCATTATCTCTGATCCTGCAGAACCACAACAGTGATTCAGGTGCTGGTGATGATGTCAGGGCAACAGAATCCATCATGTAAGACTGTATGATTATCTGAAGATTAACTGATGTCATTTTAAAAATCCTTGATGACAGCATACATTTCCATATCTGTCAAGTCTGCCCAGGATTTGAAGATACAAAAAAAATGTCAATGACTTACATATTTAAAGATGTAATTAATAAATTCTTTCATTATATAATCTGTGATCCCTGAAGTTTGGTGCCACCTTGTGTGACTCTAGTGTGACAGCCGATCTTACTATCTGATTATTTCATTATACAAATCTGTCTTTTTCTACTCCTGGAAGAGTGGAGTCTGGATCCACCTTGTTCGTGTTAAATTGTCTCTTCTGATTTCTTTCTTTCTTTCTTTCTTTCTTTCTTTCTTTCTTCCTTCCTTCCTTCCTTCATTTCTTCCTTTAAATCAATGTAGATACTGATTTTTTATTTCTCTATGGGTTAGTTATGAGAAATTATCTCTTCATTCACTCATTTTTTTTTGTTCATATCTATTATTAAGAACTCAATGACCCTTCAGTATTGAGCAATCATTTAGGCTTCACGCATAAAACACCATCCACTTGTTTAAAGTTTATTCATTTAATTATGTAAATCTGTCATTATGTATTCAGTGATCACTGGAGTTTTGAGCCTCCTTAGGGGAATCCATAGTGCCAGACCATCACATCATCTAATACTACACTTACTTCCTTAACTTTTAAACTATGAAATGAAATGATAATTCATCACTTAATGAATTTAAAATACTGGTAATGTCATGGACCATAAGTCCCTTTTGGAGTCAGATTTTGGGAGTTGATGTAACATTATCTCATTACTTCATCATTTAGCTATATTAAGAGATCTTTACATCAGTGATATGTTTAGGAGTTTGGTATCATTTCGTCAGTGTTAATATAAAATGCCCACTAATTTATTATCAATTTATTTTTTTAAAAACATCACTATTCCAGGAAGAGATCAGTCTGACTACTCCATGTGGGATTTATGTATGCACCACCGTGCCATTATTCAATAATTTTTCATTGTATATTAATTATTTAAATCAATGAAGACATTGTTTATTGTGGTAAATAAGGATCAGGATAAACAAATAGGCCGAATAGATGTTTATTCAGGGTGAAATAACTTACAACCTAGACAGATGAACACCAGGAAATTCAACCCGATCCTCTCCTGTCCGAGTCACGCCAGAAAGAGCGCCTTCCTGGCCCCCTCCGACCTCCTTCCACAGGTCACTTCTGCCCATGGCTCCAACCCCCAATGAGCATGGTCAGTGCCACAGAAGGAGACAAAGTGAATATCCCACTACAGTTGTTCTTCTTGACTTTGGTGTGGCCAAAGTCTTCTATTGGAGTTAATCGCGTGGCATTATTTAATTATCTAAGTACTACTTCCTGATTATTTCATTGTTCAAATCTGTCTTTTTCTACTCCATGAGGAGTGGAGTCTGGATCCACCTTCTTGGTGTAAATTGTCTCTTGTGATTTCAATGTTCATTTATTTATTTATTTAAATCGATGTTGACATCATTTTGTTATCTCTACAGGGGTGAATTTGAAAAATTATCTCTTCATTCATTTTATTGTTGAAATCTATGATTAAGAACTCACAGTCTCTTCAGTATTGGGCAATCTTTTAGGCTTCACATATAAAACACCATCCACTTGTTTAATTTTTATGCATTTGCTGCAGACTTTTCAGTGGGCAAGAGGTCTTTGGGGAGACTAAGACTTCGATGAACAGGTCAGGAGTGGCTTCGGCTTGACAGACAGATACAAACACACTCGAGGAGGTTTGCAACTGCTGTGATTTTTACTTCAGAGCAACCGGTTTTTATGCAGAAAGTTCAAGGAACAGATCTTTGGCCACAGTTTAATACTTATAGACATACTATAGAAATGTCAGCATTTATTTTGGAGCATGAGATCGTAAATACATATCATGTTTATTTTGGCCTGCTTGTGGTCAGGTTACCAGGGATTTGATTTAATTAGTTTAGAGAATAATTATTGTCTCTGGTCAGTAAACTTTTAACAGCATTGATAAGAACTCTTGTACTGTTTTATTGATTTAGGGGCCCTAAAATCTCAGTAGTAAACCCCACAACAGCTTTGCTTTGGGCTGTCTAATTAGGCAGGGTCATCTTTTCGGCAAATTCCTATAGCTTTAGGTATGTTAATTTATTAGGCCTTAGGCTGACACCTGAAGTCTCCACTGGTGACCTGGGATTTGTAGCTGAGGGCTTGTCTGTATCTCTTTCTGTCCCTGAAACTATATCTAAGTGTTTTCTGGGCTTCTCTGAATTAACAGTGGAGCTATAATCCAAAGCACCTATGACAAAAGCATTAAAGCTATCATAGCACAACAAACACCTAGCACCTGTTCCAGACTGTCAGTAGGGCAATCACCTGCAGGGCCCTGAACCACTTTTCCCCAGGAGGCATAACCAGGTGTGGTGTGAACATCTGGACAGGTAGCCATTGAGATTTCTCTCAGCCATTGCTACACTGTCTCCACTGGGCCTGGTGTGGCAGTTCCCCCTTTTTATTTTTTAAGCAGAAGAGCTGGAAATCTCAAGGGAGGGTGCTGATGGAGTGAAGTGCTATTCTGAAAAGAATAGGAAAGGCCAAACACACTATAAATAAAATAGCAGTTCCAATTCCTAGGAAAACAAAATACTGAGTTAAGCTTAATGGATTCATGGATCTTAGATTTTCTAAAATTGTTGATGCTAGGCCTGAAATGTCCCAAGTATCTATCTTTCTCTGACTCATAACCGTAATTTCCTCTTGCAATGCCTTGATATCATAGGTTAAATTGGTATCCTCCCATACACCCAAGACATGTGCCTTAGTCTCGTTCCAATTAGAGGAAGAGTTGTATGGAAGCAGTGTAACCCAGATATACTTAAACTATGCATGGCATTTAGTTGCTAACTCTGTCTTAAGATTTTGTATGTCTGGGCCCATTTCTATCATTGCCTCTTCTAAAGCATTTAATCTACTTTCTAATTTCAGATCTATTAACCTCTGTTCTGACAAAATAAAAGAGACATTCCTATGCATGTCATTCACAAAGGAAGCTATCTGCATTTCCTTTAGTAATGCTGTTGTTGAAACTGAAAAAGAAGTCAAAATGGCTATCAGTGCTGTCATTCTTACAATTAATGAGGCAACAAATCTTTTTGGCCTAATCAATTCATTAATTTTGATAAACATGTTTATAGCCAAATTATCATACCAAGTATCATTACCCAAATCTACTGGCAGCATCAAATAAGCAGGCCTTTTAACAATCAATATAGTTGAAAAGGTTTATCATTACCTTATTGTACACAAATAGTTAATATGCAGGATCGACACTCAACAAAAATGAGTCCCCTTCTTTCTTGATAATCACGAACATATTATGTCCAAACATTAATGCATAGGGGTAAGAGAGACAAGCTATTGTCTTGCCAGCCTTTGTTTTTTGTTTTTGTTTTTTTTTGTTTGTTTGTTTTGTTTTGTTTTTTTTTTTTCTATAACATTGGCTGCTGCAACTAACTTGAACAGATCTGTCTGAGCAGTCGCATATGTCCCATCCGGTTTTTGAAAATACCATACAGGTGGCACCCACTCTGCTGAATACCATCTCCTTATGAGCTCGTTTTTTTTTTGAGGAGTGTATCCTCCAAATTGAGCAAAATGATCCTTAAGGTAGCCAGAATATCCATGATCAGGTGATGGTACAGAAAAATCCCAGATAATTTCACCTGAAGCCAATGGAGAAAACCTTGTTCCAGTGTGAGGAAATCCACAATGAAGCCAGTTAGGCATCTGATCTTCATTTTCTTCCCATAAACCTTTTTGTATTTTACCAAGCAATATGGCAATCTAGAAGGCAGCGGCTGATTTATTATCATAGTATCATTAAAATTATAGTGTCCCAAAGTAACAATTTGTAGTTGCCACATAGGCCACTGTTTTGGAATCTTATCTGTAAAATGCTTATTTTCAGGAGTGTCAGTGAGGAAAGTTCTATAGCTGACATGCAAACAACCATCTGGAGGTATACCACCGAGTGTTATGCAGATTGGTAAGGAATCTGATCTACCCTTGTAATTTACATACCCAGATGAATTAATCTCCATATGAAAATCTGGATTCCACATCAGCACATCAGTAACAATAGTCATGGTTTTAATGAGCTCTGTATTTTCACAATGCCATTAGGGCTTCCACCTAAACAACCCTGAGTCACTCACTATCTGTGGGCACAATGGTCTGAGTCTGGCTTCTTCCTGCTGGCAAGGGACAATGTGGAGTGGGGGATTCAGGTTTTAGTGGACTCAGCAAGAGGGGTGGATGGAGAAGTTTCCCTTAGATTCGAGTCTGGAGACCTCCAGCATCTGTTGCTGGAGTAGGTGGAGAAGGAGGGTTAAGTGAAGTTTCAGCCATAGCAGAGAGTTTCAGGTAGCATCATACCATTCCCCAACCTCTGGGTATCGAAAGCAAGCCCTCCACTGAATTCACCTCAGTTCAGACTCTGCCCTTTAAAATCTGCCATTATAGGATCGACATGGGAGTGGGGCAGATACAAAAGCATCCACCATCTGATCACTTGTTTTTGTTTTTGTGTTTTATTTATTTAAATTATTATTTTACATGTCAATCCTATTTCCCTCTCTCTCCCTCCCTCTCTCTCTCTCCATCCCTCTCTCACCTTTACACTCTCTGCCCTCTCACATGCACCTTAGCCACCCTCCACTCCAATCACCCCACCCCATTTCCCTATATTGGGGAATGCCATCCAGTTGGGGTCATGGAGATCTGAGTGGTCATGTGAAATTGGGACTAGGGCTTCTCTCCTGTCTCTAGGTTAAGGCAGTTATCCCTTCATGGGGGATGTGTTCGCTAGATCCTTTTGTGCACCAGGGATACATCATGGCTCCACTGTCTGAGGTCCCTTAGACTGCTCAGTCCATCGGGCTGAGACCCTTATTCAGGGAGCCCTGAGTCAGTCCCTTGCTGGATTCCCAGCTGTCAGTCTGGGGGCCTGTTAGTTCCTCCATTCAGGTAAGCTGTTTCTATTTGTTTCTGCAGCCTGGTCTTTTCCTCTCCATATGCATCTGGGTTCTCGTTTGACTCAGTGATTATGTATGGGTGTTTGCTCCCGTATCCAACAGGTATTAGATGAGGGCTGCATGGATAACTTCGTTATTGATCTCATTGACCGGGAAGAGCAGTTATGGTAGCCTTTCCACGGATGCTCAAATTGTTAGTTGGCGATACTTTTATAGATCTGTAGACCTTTCTTTATGTTCAATTTTATCTTCAAACCAATATTGCTTCCTTCTTTTATGTTTTCTTTCTCTCTTTCTCTCTCTCATTCTCTTTCTCTCTCTCTCTCTCTCTCTCTCTCTCTCTCTCTTTCTCTCTCTACTTCCTTTCTTCTATTCCTAACAGCGCTCAATCTACCTAATCGCAGGTGTTTCCTTTCCTCCCCTTTGCATTCTCCTACTTCTCTCTCCATTCACTGCCCCAAGTTCCCCTGTGCTCTGGGCGACTTGTCCCTTCCCGTTTCTGCGAGGGACTTTATATGAATCTTTTAGAATACATCTTGTATCCTAGTTCCCCTGGTGCTGTGAATTATAGCCTGGTGATCCTTTGCTCTAGGTCTAAAATCTATATATAAGTGAGGACATACTATTTTCCTCTTTTTGTGACTGGGTTACCTCATTCAGGGTGGTTTCTTCAAGTGCCATCAACTTGCCTGCGAATTTCAAGATACCATTATTTTTTTTTCTGCAGAATACAGTTACACTGTGTAGATGTGACACACCTTGATTATCCATTCTTCAATGGAGGGGCATCTAGGTTGCTTCCAGGTTCTTTCTATTACAAATAGTGCTTCTATGAATATAGTTGAACTGATGTCTTTGTTGCCTGGATATGGATCATTTTGGGTATATGCCTAAAATGGGAATCGCTGGGTCCTGTGATAAACTAATTCTCATTTTCCTGAGGAACTGCCATACTGATCTCCAAAATTGCTGTACGAGTTTGCACTCCCACCAGCAGTGGAGGAGTGTTCCCCTTTCTCCACATCCTGTCCAGCATTAGTCATCATTGGTGTTTCTAACTTTAACCATTCTTCCAGGAGTACAATGTTATCTCAAAGTTGTTTTGATTTGCCTTTCACTGATGGCTAAGGATGTTGGGCACTTTCTTAAGTGTCTTTCAGCCTTTTTGATTTCCTCTATTGAAAATTCTTTCTTCAGTTCTGTACCCCATTTTTAATAGGGTTATTTGGTGTTTTGTTGACTAGTTTCTTTTGTTCTTTATATATTTTGGAGATCAGCCCTTTGTCGGATATAGCATAGGTGAAAATCTTTCCTAGTGTGTGGGCTCCTGTTTGGCCATCTCCACTCTATGTTTTGCATTACAGAAGCTTCTAAGTTTCGAGTGGAACGCTTTATTAATTGATGCGCTCAGTGTCTGTGCCCCTGGAGTTATGTTCAGGAAGCAGTCTCCTATAAATATTTGTTCAAGGTTACCTCCTACTATCCCTTCTAAGAAGTTCAAGGTGGCTGGATTGATGTTGAGGCCTTTTATCAATTTCAAGTTGAGTTTTATTCATGGCGACACACATGGGTCTATCTGCAGTCTTCTACACACCCTCATCCAATTGTGCCAGCACCATTTGTTGAAGATGCTGGTCTATTGTCTCTGGTGATTTCATTATTTATTTATTTATTTATATCAATGGTGATATCATTTTGTTATCCCACTAGGGGTGAAGTATGAGATATTATCTCATTAATCATTCATTTTTTTTGTTCAAATCTGTGATTAAATACTCAATGAACTCTTCAGTCATGAGCAATCTCATAGGAGTCCTGTGTAAAACACCATCCACTTGTTGAATTTTTATTCATATATTTATGAAAATCTGTCATTATTTATTCAGTGATCGCTGGAGTTTTGAGCTTCGTTATGGGAGTCAATCAAGCCAGACCGTCACATCATCTAATACTACACATACTTATTTAACTGTAATACTAGGAAATTAAATAAAAATTCATCATTTCATTAACGTATTTAAAATAAAGGTGATGTTATGGACCATGGGTCTCTTTTGGAGTCAGATGTTGGATGTTGATGATGTAACATCATCTCATTACTTAATTATTTCGCTATTGAAACAGGTCATTACATCAGCCATAGTTTTACAAGTTTGGTGCCAACTTGTAGAGTTAATATTAAGCACCAACTAATTAATTATCAATTTAAATTTTTAAATACATCATTATTCCATGAAGAGAAGGGTTGACTTCTCCATGTCGGATTTAATTATGAAGCACCATATTATTATTCAATTATATTTCATTATATACTATTTATTTAAATCGATGAAGATGTTATCGTTCATGACAAAAGTCTGGTTATTCCTCCCTGGGAATTAATCGTGTGCCATTATGTGTTTGGCCCCTGTGTGACTGAAACAAAAGGAGACTGGTACCAGAAGAAGTGCCCTGAGAATGAGGGACACTGGGTTATGCAGTGATTACTGATTATGTAATAATAGATTTTTAAAGATCGAATGATTAAACGATTGAAAAAAATTGTATTATTTCGCATCATCAGTTTCTGAGAGGTTGCGATAGAGCTGATGTCTGAAGGACACAGTCAACACCGATTTTAAAAACTGAATAATTTAATAATCTCATGATCAGAGAATCTTATCTAATGAACTCTGTCGGGCTGATAACATGACACACCTCCAACACCAAATAACTCTAAATCACCATATTAGAAATTGGGATTCAGGACTCAATAGAAAATTAATAATTGATGAATCTAAAGTGATTCATAGGACAATAAGACAGTACTCAAAATCCTTAATCATCAGCCAAGTGCAAATAAAACAACTCTGAGAAACAATGAGATCAAGCTGCTCTAAATGTACCAGAATGAAGAGAAATTTATTTTCAACACTTAGGAAAGGATTATGGTAGAGGCGATTAATGGTATTGTTTGCATTCTGGAAATGAGAAAAATTGAAGCATAGAAAATAGGTTGAAATACTCATCATTGTGCTTTAATGGCATAATGATGCTTTCGTTTGCATCCTTATATCATTATAGGGATGTTGTAGCTTGAGAGACTGGTAAATATGTACAACTCAAAAAAAAAAAAAAAAAAAAAAAAAAGATCCCTCTTTTGTTTTTGTGAGAAAATCAGTGAGGCTGTAAGGTTAGTCAATGGGTGGGTATGCTAATTTTAGCATGTGGGAGGTGCACTAGATTGTGACAGAATGTTGGATCATAAAGGTTGCCTGACAACCCTGCTTTCATTCTCTATCCTGATATCATGGGCCAAGGACCAGAGAGCAGCTTTGATGAAGTGTTATCATAGGACATCACAATCTCCCAAGATAACTATCTCCTAAAACTTTTAATGGCAGCATTTGATTCCCCTAACCAAGTCATAGCCAAATCTCTGGAAGTTGTCCTAGCGCTATTACTGATTACCCAATTCAACATTACCTAATATCCGAGAAAACAGTCTGTGTATGAAAGGTTCAAAGACTTCTGTTTATAAATGATCTCTCTTCTAAGAAGTAAAACTATGGATTAAAAGATAATAAGACTCACAATTACTCATCAAAAGATGAGTGTTCATTTGGTAACTTCCATCAGGTTGGTGATAATCCATGTGTTAGGGTAGACATAGGGATTATTGGAATGCAGTTCATCTCTTTTGAGGCAGCTCTCCAACATCAAATGTTCTAAAGAACTGCATACACAATGACATTTCAGCATATACACATTTTAATACTCAATTCTGTGAATAAATAAGCCATGAACTGGGGAGTTTCACACAAACTTGTGGGAGTCAAGTTGGAGAAAACTTGTGTCCAGTATGGCAGACCATGTCATCCTCTGATTATGTTATTATTTAATTATTAAAATAGAACATTAGATTATCTATGATCAGTGGATTAGTGTTCCACAATGTGGGAGTGAAGTACTTTAGACCATCTAAATATTAATTATGTAATTAAATTATTGAAATTAACGATGACATCATTGTTCACAAGTCTGTTTTGGAGCCACCTTAGGGAAGTGGTTGGTGTTACATCAGCTCATTATTTGATTATTTAGTTATATAAAGCAATGAGGTTACCATCCGTGACACCTGGAATTTGGTGCCACTTTGTTGGGACAAGTGTGACAGATCATCTAATAACATGATTAAAGTGTTTAAATTGACTGTTCGTGTTTATACACAAGATAATGTACATATTTGTATAATCTTGTAAATCAGTAATCCTCTATTCCACGAAGCGTCCTGTATAGCTCCCTCTTGTGGAGTTAATATGCAATATCATCACATTTTATGATTAATTGTTTCAATTGATGATGATGACATCCTTCATGACTGGAGTCTGGCCATTCTCCACTGCCACTTAACTGCTACATCACCTTTTTATTGTGACAGTTAGCTATTACTGACATATTTAATTATTTAAATGGCAGACATTGACATCATCGATTACGATTATTGTGCAAATATCTGTCTGGGACAAGGTTAGGAAAGTCGTAGACATGGACAGAGCGGATTCTTGATGATCTATGCATCACCTAGAGTACTAGGGATGCTGGATGATTGAGTCCAGAAGATCCCATGGTGCCCTCCGAGAAGTACAAAGACTTCACCAAGGCAGGCACGGTGGTCTGGGTGTTTGACTCCCTGCTCTTCCTCCACATCTTCCCATCGGTTGTGATCTAAGATGAGAAGAAGTAGTGGCACTAGGATTTCGGCACCATCACTGAGACCTCACAAAAGGAAGACGACCCAGAACAGGGGAAGAACTGCTCTCTCCCAGCTCTGCTGGTGATGCCCCTGCTGCGGCCATCTTTTCAGCTGATATCAACATGTTAGCTACTGCTGCTACACCAGGTATGGGCCCATCATCTCAGGAACTGCTGCACCACAACAGAGATTCAGGCCCTGGTGATGATGTCAGCCAAAACAGTTCATCAGGCAAGACAGTATTGTTATCGGATTATTAACTTATGGAATTTTAAAAATACGTGAAGACAGCATATTTTATCATGTCTGGCATTTCTGCCCAGGAATTGATGACCCAAAAATGTCAATGACTTACATATTTAAAGTTTTAATTGTTACATTGTTTCATTATATAATCTGTGAACCCTGAATTTTGTTTCCACCTGTGTGATTCAAGTGTGACAGACGATATAACTATAGGATTATTTCATTATTCAAATCTGTCTTTTTCTACCCAAGGAAGAGTGGAGTCTGGATCCACCTTGTTGTTTTTAATTGTCTCTTGTGATTTCGTTATTTATTTATTTAAATCAATGTTGATATCGTTTTGTTATCTCTCCAGGGTTGCATTAGGAGAAATTCTCTCAGCATTCATTGTTTTGTTCAAATATATGATTAAAATCTCAATGATCTCTTCAGTTTTGAACAATATTTTAGGAGTCACCTATAGAACACCATCAATCCACTTGTGTAATTTTATTCATTTAATTTTGAAAAATCTGTCATTCTGAATTCAGCGATCACTGTAGTTTTGAGCCTACTTATGGGAGTCAGTCATGCCAGACCATCACATCATCTGATATACACTTACTTATTTAACTGTAAAATTAGGGAAATTAAATAATAATTCATCATTTAATTAGCATATTTAAAATAAAGATAATGTTATGGTCCATAAGTCCCTTTTGGAGTCAGATTTTGGGAGTTCACGATGTAACCTCATCTCATTACTTGATTATTTTGCTATTTAAATAGATCATTACATCAGCCATAGTTTTACGACTTTGGTGTCATCTTGTCAGAATTAATATAAAATGCCAACTAATTAATTATCAATTTAATTTTTAACATAAATCATTATTCGAGATAGGGATCAGTCTGACTTCTCCATGTGGGATTGAAGTATGCACCACCATGTCATTATAAAATCATTTTTCATTATATATTTATTATTTAAATCGATGAATATGTGGTCCTTCATGACTGGAGTCTGGCCATTCCTCCCAGGTAGGCATTATTTACGTATCTAAGTATTACTTCCTTGACAATCACTGGAGTTTGGTTCCATCTCATGAAAGTTAAGTATGCAGGACTTTCCAATTATCATCCCTTGCATTTCTGCCCAGGAATTGATGATACAAAAAAATTCAAAGACATTTATATTTTAAGATGTAATTATTAAAATGTTTCATTATATAAACAGTGATCCCTGAAATTTGATGCCACCTTGTGGATTAAAAGATAATAAGACTCACACTTACTCATCAAAAGATGAGTTTTCCATTGCTAACTTCCTTCAGGATGATGATATCCATGTGTTATAGTACACTTAGGGATTATTGGATTGCAGTCCATCTCTTTTGAGGAAGCTGTCCAACATTAAGTATGTGATACCATCTAAAACCCTGCTTGCGCAATGACATTTCAGTATTTATACATTTTACTACGAAACTCTAAGGTTAAATATGGGATAAACCGGGGAGTTTCACACAATCTTGTGGGAGTCAATGGAGAGACAATTGTGTCGAGTATGGCAAACCATTACATCAACTGATGATGTTATGATTTAATTATAAAAATAGGAAATTTGACTATCAATGCTCAGGGAATTATGATACCACGATGTGGGAGTCAAGTATTTTAGACCATCTAAATATTAATTATGTAATTAAAATATTTGAATTAATAATGACAAAAATATTCACGAGTCTGGAATGGAGCCACCTTAGGGAAGTGGATGATGTGAAATGAACACATTATTTGATTATTTAGTTATATAAAACAATGATTATATCATCCATGACACCTGGAATTGGTGCTAAAGATCCTCTAATTACATAATTAAATTACATAAATTGACAGTTCATATTAAGACCCAATACAATATAAATATTTGTATACATATGTAAGCTAATTATCCTCTATTCCAAGAAGAGACCTGTAAAGTTCCCTCTTGGGATGTCAAAATGCAATATCATCACATTTTATGATTAATTGTTTCAATAGATGATGATGACATCCTTCCTGACTGGAGTCTGGACATTTATCCCTGCAGTTAAATGCTATATCGCCTCTTCATTGTGACAGTTAGCTATTACTGACTTATCTAATTATTTAAATTATTTAAACATCAGACAATGACATCATCATTTATGATTAGGGTGCGAATATTTGTCAGGGACAAGGTTAGGAGCATTGTAGACATGGACACTGCAGTTCCTGAATGATCTATACATACCCCAGAGTAGTAGGGATGGTGGATGATTGAGTCATGAAGATTCCATGGTGCCCTCTGAGAAGTATAAATACTACACCAAGGCAGGCCTGGAGGTCTGGGTGTTTGGCTCCCTGTTCTTCCTCCACATCTGAAGATTGGGTGTGATCTACGATTAGACGAAATAGTGGCACAAGGAAGTTGGCTCCATCATCGAGACCTCACAAAGGATGCGGCCCAGAACATGGAAGAACAGCTCTTTCTCAGCTCTGCTGGTCATGTTCCTGCTGCATCCATCTTTTCAGCTGATATCAACATTTTAGCTACTACTGCTATGCCAGGTATAAGCACATCATCCCAGGTCTGATGTACCACAACCGAGATTCAGACCCTTGTGATGATGTGAGGCCAGCATATTTCATCTGGCAAGACAGTATGATTATCTGATTATTGACTTATGGAATTTTAAAAATCTGTGATGAAAACTTACTTTATCATGTCTGGTATGTCTGCCCAAGAATTGTTGATACAAAAAATTTCAACGACTTACATATGTAAAGGTGTAATTATTATATTCTTTCATTTTATACACTGTGAACCCTGAAGTTTGCTGCCATCTTGTATCATTCAAGTGTCACAGACGATCTATCTATCTGATTATTTCATTACTCAAATCTGTCCTTTTCTACTCCAGGAAGAGTAGAGTCTGGATCCATTTTGTTGTTGTTCATTGTCTCCTGTGATTTCATTATTTATTTATTTAAACTTATGGTGATATCATTTTGTTATCCCTCTATGGGTGAAGTATGAAAAATTGTCTCATTATTCATTCATTTTTTTGTTAAAATCTATGATTAAAAACTCAATGATGTCTTCAGTTTTGAGCAATCTTATAGGGGTCACAAATAAAACACCATCCACTTGTTTAATTTTTATTCATTTTATTATGAAAATCTGTCATTATGTATTCAGTGATCACTGGAGTTTTGAGCATCCTTATGGGAGTCCAATCATGCCAGACCATCACATCATCTAATACTACACTGTCTTATTTAACTATAAAATTAGGAAGTTAAATTATAATCCATCATTTAATTAATATACTTAATATAAATGTGATGTTATGGACCATAAGAGCCTTTTGGAGTCCAGTTTTAGCAGTTGATGATGTAACATCATCTCATTACTTGATTATTTAGCTATTGAAATAGATAATTACATCAGGCATAGGTTCAAGAGTTTGGTGCCATCTTGTCAGAGTTAACATAAAAGGCCAATTAATTGATTGCCAATTTAACTTTTTAAATAAATCATTATTCCACGAAGAGAAGAGTCTGAATTCTCCATGTGGGATTTAAGTATGCACCACCATGTCATTGTTCAATTATTTATCCTTATATATTAATCATTTAAATCAATGAAGATGTTGTACCTCATGACTGGAGTCTGGCCATCCTCCCTGGGAGTTAGTCGTGTGGCATTATTTAATTATCTTAGTAATACTTCCTTGACCATTGCTTGAGTTTGGCTCCATCGTATGAAATTTAAGTATGCAGGACTATGGAATTATTTACTTATTTCGTTATGTAAATAATGATGGTGTCATCCATTGTGGGTTTGGCTGGTGTATGATTGACACATGAAGGAGATTGGTACCAGAAGCAGTGCCCAGAGAACGAGGGACACTGGGTTATCTAGTGATTACTGATTATGTAATAATATTATTTTTAATGATCGAATGATTAAACGATTTTAAAAAACTGTAATATTTCGCATCCTAACTTTCTGAGAGGTTGCAACAGAAGTGACCCATGAAAGACACTGTCAACACCAATTTTAAAAACTGAATCATTTGATAATCTCATGATCAGAGAATCTTATCTAATGAACTAGGTCGTGCTGATAACATGGCACACCACCAACAATAAATAACTCAAAATAACCATATTAGAAAGTGGGCACAGTACTAAATAGAGAACTATCAATTGAGGAATCCAAAATGACTGAAAGAATAATAAAACAGTGCTCACAATCCTTAGTCATCAGCCAAATAAAAATCTAAACAACTTTGAGAAACCATGGGATCAAGCTCCTCTAAAGGTCAGAGAATGAAGAGGAGTTTATTTTATTTTCAATAAATAGAAGAAGATTATGTTAGAGGCAATCCATTGTATTGTTTCCATTCTGGAAATGAGAAAATTGAAACATAAAAATAGATGGAAATACTTATCAATTTACTTGAATGACATAATGATGCTTTCGTTTTCATGCTTATATTACTATAGGCATGTTGTAGCTTGAGAGACTCGTAAATATGTGTAAATCAAAAAAAAAAAAAAAAAAAAAAAACAGGGCCCGGCTTTGTTTTTGTTTTTGTGAGAAAATCAGTGAGTGACATTAAGGTTAGTCTATGGGTGGGTATGCTAATTTTAGCATGTACAAAGTGCTCTAGAATGTGACAGAATGTTTGATCATAAATATTGTCTGGAAACCCTGCTTGCATTCTATATCCTGGTATCATGGGCCATGGACCAGAGAGCAGCTTCGATAAAGTGTTATCATGGCACACTACAATCTCCCAACAACACTATCCCCTAAATTTTTTAATGACGGCATGTGATTTGCCTCAGTAAGTCAAAACCATATCACTGAAAGTTGGCCGAAAACTTTTACTGGTTACCCATTTCAAGATTACCTAATATAAGAGAACATAGTCCGTGGAGAAACAGTTCAAAGACTTCTGTTTATGAATGGTCTCTCTCTCCTAAGAAGTAATAAAACATCAAATGATTAAACGATTGAAAAAATTGTATTATTTCGCATCATCAGTTTCTGAGAGGTTGCGATAGAGCTGACCTATGAAGGACACAGTCAACACCGATTTTAAAAACTGAATAATTCAATAATCTCATGATCAGAGAATCGTATCTAATGAACTCTGTTGGGCTGACAACATGACACAACACCAACTCTAAATAATTCTAAATAACCATACGAGAAAGTGGGGTACAGGACTTAATAGAGAATTTTCAATTGAGGAATCAGAAATGACTGAAAGAAACATAAGACATTGCTCAAAATCCTTAGTCATCAGCCAAATTCAAATCAAAACAACCATGAGAAACCATGTGATCAAGCTGTCCTAAAGGTAAGAGAATGAAAAGAATTTTTTTTTTTTTTTTTTTTTTTTTTTTGTAGCTCCCTTGCTACCATCTCTTACACGAATCGGGCAAAGGCCTAGAGTTTGAAATAATGACAAGACATTCATTCAATGCAAAGTCAGAATACAAAATACTGAATGCCATTTATTGAGGGGCAAGAATGGGCTTAATTACTGACTTACAGCACAGTGGAAAATTACAAGAAATTTAGGCTTAGCTCCTCACTATGAGGTGTGTGTTTTCATGAGGTGTGTATTGTCATGAGGTATGTGTTGTCACAAGTTGTGTGTTGTCAAGGAGTGTGTTGTCTCGAGGTTTGTTATCAAAACGGGAAGAGTACCAACAACAGCCATGGTGCAATGCATTCCCTCCAACAGCTTCAGGCTTGCTCAAGTTGCTTTGCGTCTTACACTTTTCCCTTTCTTTTAATATAAACTAACACCTGCCTTATTTGGAAGAAGACGTCAGCATAATTACTTACCCGACATTGGAGAGGTCACCCAGGCCCATAACCTTCCTTTCTTAGGTTGGATATTTGCCCCCTCTCCCTTACTGTCCCTGGCGAATAGTTTGTTAGCCTCATGTGGGCAGAGGCATTTTACCTCGAGCCAAAGACAGTATCTGTCTTGTTAGAAAGTTGGCCTGGGCCTGTTTAGTGCTGTGGCAAAGTAGACCAAATGCAAGGGCTACAAACCCCCAATGATCTGCTCACAAGTTGAAGTCCTTGTAAAAGGCCTTCTGCATTGGCAAGTGTAATTCATGTTTCATAGATGTTAATGATCTTCATGGCTAAAGCATGTGTATAACTGAAAAAGTCATCACTCCAGGATTTCAGGAGAAAAATGATGAATTAACACAGATATGTGTGAAAGACAGAAGAAGAAGCCGTATGAGTTTCTCACAAAAATTCAAGAGTTCCTACAGGAGATTAGTTTGTAAATTTAGTTTAAATATGCCAATTTGTACTAGATAATAAAGTGTGCTTTGGGTAGCTAAGGCTTAAGCCAAATCACCTGATAGTTGATCCACTGTGCTTGCAGTATTTACAGATTGGGAGAGGGCTATGGTAGAAACTGTAGCTTCAGGGGTGAAGGCAGCACTGGAAGCCATGTTCCCAGAATCTCCTTTCCTCTCTGCTGCACACCTGGGTACGTCCCCAAGACAGCTGTTATAGTCGGCAGACCTGCTGAGAACAATTGAAATTTTCTCCAAAATTATTAGCATTGTTTACAACAATAAGAATGGAACTAGAATACAGTGCCTGAGATGAAGGTGAAATTCTTGTCCTTTGGATAAATGTGTAAATTTATAGACCCTTGATTCAAACTATAATTAGTGGTTAGGATGCAAGGCCTCATATAGCTACTCAGACATGCAGGCATCAGGATGGGTAGTTTCTTGAAGACGCGTCGGACCTTCTTTCTGGCTGTTACAATCACCTTCCCTCCTCATATGGTGAATCAGCCACTCAGGCACCCAAACAGAGTTATCTTTGTCTTGTGGAAAGACACAAACTGACCCTTGGGCCCATATAGAACTGGGTTGGGGCCACATCATTTTCCAGTAGTGACAATCTTCCACATAACTGAGCCATAGTCAGATGACTGAGGGTGCCAATGCCAGTCGGCTGCAGCTCAAGCAGCACCATGAATTCCTAAAAAAATTAAAATATAAAGGACCAGAGAAATGTGATTATGAGGAGACCCTGTAAACTCCCCCTTTTTTTGTTTTATGAAGAGACCCTAGGGAAAATTTTCCAGCCTAGAGATTTTTCCAGCTCCATAATTAAATTTTTACATAAAACAGACTGAGGTTCACCTTGGAGTTATTTACCTAATTCTCTTACTTGTACATAACCTTGGTCAGCCAGCATATTTTTCACAGGCTCAAACTGCCTGTGAATCCAGGACTCAGATGGGTAATATGGTGATACAGCCAGATTTTGAATCTAGGCTAAGCAAAATAGAAAAACTCTTTCAAATTCAAATTCGAAAACATAATGAGAGTAAGAAGCTAAGTGAAGCACACTTGCCCTCCCCCACCAGCACTTAATAGGTAGAGGCAGGATTGTCAGGCCTGCAAGGTCCTCTATTGCTAATAGAGAGCGCAAGGTGAATGTTCACTATAAGAAATCTTGCGTATGAAAGGAAAAACATCCAAAGATAGGCACAAACATTGCAAAAAAAATCATAACCATATCATCTTTGACACCTATAGTTACTCACTAGAATTTAGCAAACAGTAACCTACATAATTTGAAAAAATAAAAATATTTCAAATTGGTGAGTATTTTCTGACTGAAAAAGTAAAGCTGCAAGTGCATCTTTAAAAAACAAAGGCATATGAAAGACCCATACACACTCACGTAAAGGAAAATCCTCTAAAACGTCGAAGAAAAAAATGAAACCCTAACCATGACATGCATATGACAAGTGTCATCCTGTTCTACAAGTTCACCTTACAACTGGGTAGTGGGGTTCCTCTAGAAATGATCCAGCAATTCCTGCTACAACAGAGATTGAGACAGTTCAGTAGGCTACCTTATACGCAGGTGTTCCAACCTAGCCATAGCATCAACAAAAGAAGTAAAAGAAAATTTAAAAGTCAGGTCAGGATTTTCAATGTCAGGCAATGAGTCAAATCCCCACATCCTCCTTCTACTAACAATTGACTTTTAACACAGACAGATATAATGGAGAAATGTGTTGCCCCACATTACAGCTATGTAAATTCAGTGATGTCTACTCATTTATCTTTGGGTAACAGTAGGGTGGATATCTCATGACACTGTCCTCTTGCTTCAATATTAAGATAAACTTACTGGTGGTCCTGCATGGAGGACCACTGCAGAATCCATGGAAGAGGAGGGTGACTAAGGTGGGGGTACAAACATGCCAGGCAACCAGAACTTGAGTGAGAAGTTTTATTAGTAAGGGGAAAGAGATGGAATCAAACAAAAAAAAAAGAGATAAAGAGAAACAGACACATAGACAGGTGACAGGAGACAATGGGGAGACAGGAGCACAAAGAGATGAAAGGGGAGAGAGCAGAAATAGCAGCAAGAGAACAAAGAGCCTGAGAGAGTGAAGAGGGAGGGAGTGTAAGTGGGCAAAATCTGTCTTTATAGGGGTCTTAGGTCCTGTGGGCACAATAGTATTCATGGAACTCTGGGCAGAGCATAGAAAATTCTTCAGTGCATTCTCCCATGTAACAGAGTCAGTTTACCATAATGCCTGGGTCTTACAGGTTGGTTAGAGGCTAACAAGCTGTTGCATCTAGTAAACAAACCTAGCCATTGATTTTTCCAAGAAGTGATGACACCAAGTCAAACACCAGAGTGGCTGCTAGTAGGTATGAACTTAATTCCTAAACTGCCAGCAGCAACTGCTGTGTCAGGAGCGCATTCCATCTTATGGGTCTCCTTATGCTAACAGTGAGAGAGACACAAGCTGAAACCAATCATCTGACTCAGCAGCTCATTCCTACACTATGGAGGACAGAGACAAAGAGCTTCAGAGAAGTATCTGGGAGTATATTCCAGAGAGTAGTGGTGGAAAGGAATTGGAGGCAGGTAGGCACCTCCAAAGGTGTAAGCTTTTTAGAGCAGGAGTGATTGAGTGACTAATTGAAAGAAGTGAGAAAATCAATTGGAAAGTACAACACAATGGAAACACTCTCTCATATCTGGAGGGACTATTTGATTATGGTGAAATGTGAGATCAAAGATTCCAGGGAGGAAAAAGAATACTATATTAGTTCTGCTGTGTGGGCAGGAGCACAAGAGCAAAGCCTCCCTGTGCACTTAAAAGTCCTGGTGAGTGGAAAGGAAAACTGTAACCAAGAGTTACTGATGCAGTGTTTCAATAATACTGAAATAATGAATCCATACTTAATCAGAGCATAACTGTCCTGGGTTGCCCTGGAGAATAGGAAACAAGGAATCAGGTGGTGGATCTAAAAGTGGATGCCATTGCATCTGCTCCACATCCCGTCGAGACTCTAATGGCAGCTTTTTCAGGGAAGACTGAACTGAGGTGAATTCAGATGAGGGTTTGCATTAGGTACTTTGATGTTGCGGAACGGAATGGTGCTACCTGCAACACACTGTTATGGCTGAAGCTTCACTCAACCCTCCTTATCCACCTACTCAAGGAACAGATGCCTAAGGTCTCCAACCTGTCAGCTAAGAGAAAACTTCTCTATGCACACCTCCTGCTGAGTCCACCAACACATTTAAACTCCACCCCCACATTGTCCCTTGCCAGCAAAAAGAAGGCAGACTCAGACCAATGCCCCCACAGTCAGGGTCTCAAGGTAATTTAGGTGAAAGCCCTGTGGGCTTCTATGTGTATACAAATGGTGGGATTATTTGGTTACCATTTTACAAATCCCACTCTCAAGCAGCTGTGTATCTTCTGCTTCCCTGGTCCTGTCACTTAGGCTATAGAAACCACTAAGAACCTCGAGTGGACCCACCATTTAGAGGGGGTGTTCTTCTAAATCCAGGTTTTCTGCTCAGATCATCATCTCATGAATTTATTTCTTACGTAGTACCTTTGGTTCTGTGTATATGAATAGAAGGGTGAGAACCTTGGGGTAAACCTCTCTCGTTCACAACCTGTCTGTAACTCTCTCACTCCCCCACCATCTATTTCTCACTCCCTTTCCACATTTCTGTCTCTCACCTCTCTCTACTATGTTGCAGATCAAATCAGAAGGGCAGGGACTGAATCCTTCTAAGCTGGAACATCTCCACAGTTCTTTATAATCATCCGTGTAAGTTGTTTCCCAATACTACCTAATATATCATTTGTATTCTATCTAGTGAACTTACTAACAGATAATCTCCACATGAATCAATTTTATTATTAAGACTAAAGTCAACTGCTCATATTATGTTTAGGTATGTTTCTGTTATCTGTGATCTCTCCAAGACCTTTATCATGAAAGGGTGTTAAAATTTTTCGAAGGATTTTCTGCATCTAGGGAGATAATCATATGGGTTTACTTTTTCTGTTTGTTTATATGGTGGATAACATTGATAGATTTTCAAATGTTAAATCATCACTGCATTCCAGGTATGAAGCCTACTTGGTCATGGTAGATGATTTCTCTGATGTATTCTTGAATTCGGTTTGCCAGTATTTTATTGAGTATTTTTGCATCGATGTTCATCAGGAATATTGGTCTGTAATTTTCTTTCTTAGTTGTGTCTTTGTGAGGCTTGGGTACCAAGGTTATTGTGGCCTCATATAAAGAGTTTGGCAATGAACCGTCTGTTTCTATCTTGTGAAACACTTTGAGGAGTAGCGGTATTATTTCTTCCTTGACTGTCTGGTAGAATTCTGCATTGAATCGAGCTTGCCCCGGTCATTTTTTGGTAAAGGTCTTGGAGAGGTCAGGGATAACAGAAACATACCTAAAGATAATAAGAGCAATATACAGCAAACCAACTGCCAACATCAAACTGAATGGAGAGAAACTTAAGTCAATTCCTCTAAAATCAGGAACAAGACAAGGTTACCCTCTCTCTCTCCATATCTCTTCAATATCGTACTAGAATTTCTAGCTAATGCTATAAGACAACAAAGGGAGATCAAGGAGATCCAAATTGGAAAGGAAGAAGTCAAACTGTCTCTATATGCAGATGATATGATAGTTTACATAAGTGACCCAATAAACTCTACCAGAGAGCTCCTACAGCTGATAAACACCTTCAGCAAACTAGCAGGATACAAGATAAACTCAAAAAAATCAGTAGCCCTACAGAGAAAGAAATCAGAGAAACATCACTCTTTACAATAGCCATAAGCCACAAACAACATAAAGTATCTTGGTGTAACACTTACCAAACAAGTAAAAGACCTAATAATAAGAACTTTGTGGCTCTAAAGAAAGAAATTAAAGAAGATACCAGAAAATGGAACGATCTCCCTTGCTCTTGGATAGGTAGGATAAACATAGCAAAAATGGCAATCTTGCCAAAAACAATCTACAGATTCAATGCAATCCCCATTAAAATCCCACCAGAATTCTTCACCGACCTTGAAATGATAATAATCAACTTTATATGGAAAAACAAAAGAGCCAGGATAGCCAAAACAACCATATATAATAAAAGAACTTAGGAGACATCACCACTAATGATTTTAAGCTCTACTACAGAGCTATAGTTCTGAAAACAGCCTGGTATTGGCATAAAAATACACAAGTATACCAATGGGATCAAATTGAAAATCCTGATATCAACCCACACACGAATGAACTTCTGATTTTCGACAAAACAGCTAAAATTATACAATGGGGCATGGACAGCATCTTCAACAAATGGTGCTGGCACAAATGGATGAGGGTGTGTAAAAGACTGAAAATAGACCCATGTCTGTCGCCATGCACAAAACTCAAGTCCAAATGGATCAAAGACCTTAACATCAATCCACCCACATTGAACCTCTTAGAAGAGAAAGTAGGAGGTACCCTTGAACAAATTGGTATAGGAGACCGCTTCCTGAACATAACTGCAGGGGCACAGACACTGAGAGAAACAATTAATAAATAGGACCTCTTCAAACTTAGAAGCTTCTGTAAGGCAAAGGACACAGTAGACTAGACCAAACGGCAGCCCACACACTGGGAAAAGATTTTCACTAATCCTATATCCGACAAAGGGCTGATCTCCAAAATATACAAAGAACTCAGGAAACTAGTCAAAAAAAAAAAAAACACCAAATTACCCTATTAAAAATGAGGTACAGAACTGAAGAAAGAATTCTCAATAGAGGAAATCAAAAAGGCTGAAAGACACTTAAGAAAATTCTCCACACCCTTAGCTTTCAGGGAAATGTAAATCAAAAAAACTTTGAGATACCATCTTACTCTTGCCAGAATGGCTGAAATTAGAATCAACAATGATGACTCATGTTGGAGGGGATGTGGGGAAAGGGGAACACTCCTCCACTGCTGGTGGGAGTGCAAACTCATACAGCCATTTTGGAGATCAGTATGGCAGTTCCTCAGGAAAATGGGAATTAGTTTACCACAGGACCTAGCAATCCCACTCTTAGGCATATACCCAAAGGATTCACATCCATGAAACAAAGATATCTGTTCAACTATGTTCATTGCAGCACTCTTTGTAATAGCAAGAACCTGGAAGCAACCTAGATGCCCCTCAGTTGAAGAATGGTTAATGAAGATGTGGCACATCTACACAATGGAATACTACTCTGCAGAAAAAAAATAATGGAATCTTGAAATTCGCAGGCAAGTGGATGGCACTTTAAGAAACCATCCTGAATGAGGTAACCCAGTCACAAAAAGAGGAACACAGTATGTACTCACTCATATATGGATTTTAGACCTGGATCAAAGATCACCAGCCTATAATTCACATCACCAGAGGAACTGGGATACAAGGTGTATTCTAAGCGATTCACATAAAGTCCCTCACAGAACTGGGAAGGGACAAGTCCCCCAGAGCTCAGGTGAATTGGGGGGGCATCAAATGGAGAGAGAAGAAGGAGAAAATGAGGGGGAGGAAAGGAAAACATGTTCGACCAGGACGATTGAGCCAGGTTAGGAATAGAAGATAGGAAAGAGAGAGACAGAGACAGAGACAGAGAACATACAAGAGTGAGCCTATATTGGTTTGAAGATAAAATTGAACACAAAGAAAGGTCTAGAGAACTACAAGTCTGCTCCCAACTAACAATCTGAGCTTCTGTGGAAAGGCTATCATAAATGCCCTTCCCGGATAGTGAGATCAACAACTAACTTCTCCATGGACCCTCAACTAATGCCTGTTGAAAACAGGATCAAACACCCATACATTAACACTGAGTCGAACTAGAACCCAGATGCAGATGGAGAGGACACATACAGACAGCTTACCTGAACAAGGAGGAGCTAACGGCCACTAGACAAATAGCTGGGGAAGCCAGCATGGGACTGACTCAGGCCCCCCTGAATATGGGTCTTGGCCAGAAGGACTGAGATGTCTAAGAGACCTCAGACAGAGGAGCCAGGATTTATCCCTGGTGCGCACAAAGGACTCTGTGAACATATCCCCCATGGAGGGGATAACTGCCTTAATCTAGAGACAGGAGAGAAGCCTAGTCCCTACTTTCATGATCTGTCAGATCTACATGACCCCAACTGGATGGCATTCCCCTACATATGGATTTGGGGTGGGGGGATGGGATGGGAGGGTGGTTAGAGTGCATGTGAGAGGGCAGAGAGGGTAAAGGAGGAGGGAAGGAGGGAGAAAGGGATGGAGGGGAGGGAGAACAAACTGGGATCGACATGTAAAATAATAAATTAAATTTAAAAAATGCTTTGACTCAAAATTAAGTTCAAGGACATGTTACTGGGAAAAGGATTTATATTATTGTTTCCACAAAAAATGAAAAGATGTGCATTCCTTCCAGACTAATGTGGTTTGATCAAGCCAGGCCACCTGATAGAAAATACCAGGTGATCCTACATTCAAAACAGGTGGACAAAGCAGCCTTACAGACTACAGCCAGGATTTCTGCATCTTCTTATAGAATCACCATGACAGCGCACCTTACCAGCAGGAAGTAGTTTGGAAAGATCGACCCCCAAATCCCCAAATATTGTCTATAAATGCTTGTTATTATTTAAATGGACTTGGTTATATAAAATGAAAAAAAGAATAGAAGTGTTGATTGAAAAAAAATTTATAAAATCAAAAATAAAAATGGGGTACAGAACAGAAGAAATAATTCTCAATAGAGGAAACCAGAAAAGCTGAAAAACACTTAAGAAAATGTTCAACATCTTTAGCTATCAGGGAAATGCAAATCAAAACAACTTTGAGATAACATCTTATTCCTGCCAGGATGGCTAAAATTAAAAACTCCAATGACAACTTATACCAAAGAAGATGTGGAGAAAGGGAACATTCCTCCACTGCTGCTCGTACAGCCATTTTGGAGATAAGTATGGTGGTTCCTCAGGAAAATGGGAATTAGTTTACCATGCGACCCAGCAATCCTCCCTTAGACATATACCCAAATGATCCATATCCCGGCAACAAAGACATCTGTTCAACTATGTTGATAGCAGCAAGAAACTGAAACAACCTACATGATCCTTATTTGAAGAATGGATAAGAAGATGTGGCACATCTACACAATGTAATACTGCAGAATACTGTAATTTCTGCAGAAAAAATAATGGAATCTTGGAATTTCGCAGGCAAGTGAATGGCTCTTGAAACAACCATACTGAATGTGGTAACCCAGTCACAAAAGATAAACATACGATGTACTCGCTCCTATAGGATTTTAGACCTAGAGCAAAGGATCACCAGCCTATAATTCACACCACCAGAGGAACTAGGATACAAGGTGTATTCCTAAGAGATTCATATAAAGTCGCTCCCAGAAGGTTGATGGGACAAGTCCCCCAGAGCACATGGCAGGTGGGGGAGGTCAATGAATGTAGAGAGAACTGGAGAAAGGAGAGAAAAGAAATTGCGACTAGGAAGATTGAGTCAGGGTAGGGATACAAGACGGAAGAGAGAGAGAGAGAGAGAGACTGAGAGTGAGTGAAAGAGAAAGAGGGAGACAGAAAGAGAGAGAGAATAAAAGAAGTAGCCAGTTTTGGTTTCCAAGAGAAAAGTGAATCTAAAGAAAGGTCCAGAGACCTACAAGACTGTTGCCAACTAACAATTTGAGCAACTGTGAAAAGTCTACCATAAATGCCCTTCCTGGATAGTGAGATGAACAACTAACTTATTCACCATCATGGAGCCCTCCTATAGTGCTGTTGGAAACAGAAGCAAACACCCAAACTTAAACACTGAGTTTAACTAGAATCTAGATGCAGATGGACAGAAAAGACCAGGTTGTAGAACACACAGAGACAGCTGACCTGAACAAGGAGCAAATAACAGGCACCCAGACTGATAGCTTGGAATCCAGCATGGTACTGACTCAGTCTTCTCTAAATATGGGTCTCAGCCAGAAGGAATGAGCAGTCTAGGGAATGCAGACAGTGCAACCAGGATGTATTCCTCATGCACAAAAAAGGTCATTGCAGACACATCCCCCATGGAGGGTACTCCCTTAACCTAGAAACAGTAGAGAAGTCCTAGTTCCTACTTCAAATGACTTGACAGATCTACATGACTACACCTGGATGGCATTGTCATACATGTGGAATTGGGTTGGAGCTGCTAGCGGAGGGGTGGTAAGGGTGCGTGTGAGAGGGGAATATCATGTAAATGGTGGGAAGGAGGGAGGGAGAGGGAAATGGGATCAACATGTGAAATAAAAAAAATAAATAAGAAAATTAAAATATAAAATAAAATAAATACTCCCAGGCCAGAATCTTACAGGCTGCTGGTAATACAGCACACCAGTGTAAACAGCACCAGGCTCCTCCTGGTACCAGAAGCCCTAAGCCATGCTCATCCAGGATCCATGTTGGGTTGCTGAAGGTCTAGGTGCATTGGGCCACCTGGTGGGCAGTCCAAAGAGGAGAGGGTTCTGAATCCCTAGGGGCTAATGATAGAACCAGCCCCTCGCCCAGCCCTCCTAACATCAGGTGGCATGAATGTGACCATAGGGAAAGGGGTGAGGAGGTAAGAGTGGGGAGGTAGAGGATGAGGGTGTTGGGAGAACAACTTTGGTAAAGATTTTTTGTCTCAACTAAAAAAATAAAAAATAACAAATTATATGGTAATTAGAAGTGATGGCTATGTGCAGAATTGTTACAATCAGTCTGAAGCAAAGAAGACAAAGGAAGATAACAGTGGTCTAGTAGACAGGTCAAGTGGACTGCAGATTTATAGCTCAATGCAATTCATCAAAGCAGAACAGAGAACATCAGAAGGAACTTCAGGTGTTACGAGTATGATTCCATTTCTCTGGGCAATAAAGTAGAACAGAAAAAAGGATTGACAAGATCCAGAAGAGTTGAAAAGAGCTAAAAATAAAATTATAATACTGAAAGATAACATAAAAGAAGATCTGGTGTAACCACAAAATCCATAAAAAGAGCCAACAGTTAAGAGAGCAGAGTGTACAGAAAGGCTCAGGGGAAAGCACCAATGTAAGAAGGTAGAGTCAGGAATTAAATAAATAAATAAGATTTCACTTCAGGCATGCATATCTGGGTAAGAGTCGCTGATAAGAAAAAAGAAAAAGAGAAAAGGAGAACATTTCTACGCTAGGGATGTCTGAGAAAATCGAGAGAGACTAAAGGTAATGTAAAAAGTTATGGAGGGTTCAAAAGAAAAGTCGTCAAATGTCAAAGAAGGTGTAAACTGTTTGCTGTGGGCTCTCATATCTACAAATATAAATTTCAAGATTAGTAATATGAGTTAAAATTTTTGACCATACAAGGTTAATCGTTTAAAAGTTCTGTTTATTTCTCTCAAGAAAAATATATGTACTTGCTAAAAAGTTCTTTCAGTGTTTCCTGTTAGAAACCTGTTTATTGCAAGAATAGAGCTAAAACAAAAATGGTTTAAACATTTTTGCTCTCTAATAAATAACAGTCCCCAGCTCAAAATTTACCTCTGAGCACTGGTCATTAAATTCAGATTATCAGAAAATCAGATGTCCTTTTAATGTAGATGACATTAATTCTGTTTTATGTCGAAAGCTGTTAAAAATTGAAAGTAGTTAAAAAGTTACAATTATTAACACTGGAAATTAACATAAACATAACAGGCACCAAGGTGACAATGGGTTTAAAGACATAAAGGGTGCTAAAATTATTTGATATTATAAGAAGTCAGTAAAGGATGTTTAATTGTTTTATCAAACAGTTTTTTATATGTTTAAATTCAGAAGGTTGCATTATATTTGTGCTTTTATAACATTGTTAATATTTGTACTTATATTAAAGGGCTAAAATTTAAGATCATAGCCTCACACTGTATATACTAACCAAAAGTTGAGAAGCTCATTTTTTATGATACAGAGGGCAATCCATCCTTGATTTTGCTCAATTTGGTAAGCATAAGTTATTTAGATAAACTGAATCACATAGCTGTTTTATGTTTTCCTAAAAGGAGTTTCAAATTAAAATCAGTATTTTTAAAGCTAAAACTGACAATGCAAGTTCTAGTTTTATAAAATCTGGTAACTATTATAAAATGTTAAGAAAAAGAAGTTACCAGCCATCATTAGATTAACTTTTTGCTTATAGTCAAACTAAGTATTAATGATTAATAACAGGAATGAACTTCAGTCTGTCTCCTATACATACTCTAAAAGTTTAAGCTTAAATCGAGTAACTGAAAACCAAGGTGTCTATTAAGAACTACCTAGAAAGACTTCTAATACTACAGAGATCTGTAGGAATAAGACATTTAAATATTAACTAAAAAAACTGTAATAATTTCAGACAAAGAATCACAGAACCTAACAATGACCAAAGAAAGGTCTCTAAAGAACATTGTGGGGCAGCATGGATTGTGATGACACTGACCAGGAGCAAGATGCTGAAAAACAATGCCTGCAGCATGATACGACCCAGCTCGGACTATGTAGATGCTGCAGGGTATTGGAAAATTGTCTGCACCTTTGCCTGGACAAAATAAGATCAGACTTTTCCAATTCAGGGTTCCACAGGGGAAAAAAAAAAAAAAAAAAAAAAACGATGATGCGAAACAGTACAGTTTTTTAAAAATCGTTGTAATCATTCGATTGTTAAAATCTACTATTACGTAATCAGTAATCACCGTATAAGGCAGTGTCCCCCATTCTCTGGGCACTGCTTCTGGTACCAATCTCCTGCTGTGTCAATCCCATAGAAGCCAAATGACGGATGACACCATCATTACTTATGCAATCAAATGAGTTAATAATTGGATAGTCCTCCATAATTAACTTTCATAAGAAAGGAACCCAAGTCCACTGATTGCCCAAGGAAGTAGTACTTCGATAATTAAATAATGCCACGTGATGAACTCCCATGGAGGAATGGCCCGACTCAGTAAGAAGAACAACACTTTCATCGATTTAAATAATGAATATATAATGAAAAATAATTGAATAATGTCATGGTGGTGCATACTTAAATCTCACATCGGGTAGTCAGACTGATCTCTTCCTGGAATAATGAGGAATTTAAGGAAATTAAATGGATAATTAATTAGTGGGCCTTTTATATTAGCACTGTGAGATGGCACCAAAGTCCTAAAACTATCGCTGACATAAAGATCTATTTACATAGCTAAATGAGTGAAATAATGGGATATATTTACATCACCAACTACCAAAATCTGACTCCAAAAAGGACTTATGGTCCCTAATATTACCTGTATTTTAAATACATAATTTAAATGATGAATTATTAATTGATTTCCTAGTTTAACAGTTAAAGAACTAACTGTACTATTGAATGTTATTTGACTGTCTGGTACAACGGTCTCCCCTAAGGATGCTCAAAACTCAAGTGATCACTGAATACATAATGAACTATTTTCATAATTAAATGAATAAACATTAAACAAGTG